>NC_137604.1:5664228-5746728 GCF_963280865.1 Gymnoscopelus braueri | reverse complement strand
GGTTCCATTTGTACACTCTCAGAATTACAGACCCATAAGGGTCCATTTGGTCCCGAACTATCTATCATTTAGCTGGGGGACCCCTGGAACTCCCTCAAGGACCCCTGGGGGTCCCCGCACCCCACTTTGAGAACCACTGTACTAGACAAATAGACATATTGTTCAGATGTTACTAGACACAAACAGTAGATAGATATAGTTTGGTCAGATGCTATCAGAGACAGACACACTTACCAGATTAGCGATGATGTAGTGGTATCCTTTCACATGCCTGCCAATAGTGATTATCTGGTGGAAATAAAAACAAAACACACTTTAACATTAATGCAATGCTTTGTTTCGATTCTTTGTTTTCTGTGAACTCAGTATCATGCATGAACGCACGCACACACACACACACACACACACTCACGCACAAGCTGTGACTATTATTCACAGCTTGTGGCAAGTTTGGTGCGGATTGGAGCTTCACTGTGCCCATGGCTATCGTCACGGCAGACCCCTGAACAGTGTTTGTGCCACGTTTGGTGCGGATCGGAGCAACAGTGCGCCTCGCAAGTCTGCATGTTACGTTTGTGACGTTTGTGACTCATTAGGCAATTTTAATATAGGATTTTAAAAAAGGGGATAAAAAGAATTAATAATAATAATAATAATAATATTAAGATAGTAATAATAATATTAAATGTTCTGTTTCGGCCATATTACATTATTGGTACCGATCATTGCCAGTCATTTCCTTGTGTTTTTAAGTAATTTTTCATATATGCAATCCAATATTGAAGGACAAAAACACAATTAGGCCTAAATGGACAATCACAGTTATTTGTATGACAATGAATCCTCATCAAAAATGACAAGTCTAGACGTAAGCATGGTATTGGTTTAGTGTAGCTATACCAACCTGTTCCATAATGTCTTTGACCTTGTCTTGTTCACAGTCCAAGATGATACGCCGTTCTCTACGGATCTCCAGGTCCTAAAAACACAAACAAACAAACAAACAACTTATTAGGAAAATGTGATGTTGTGAACTTTAAAAATGTGAGGTCAAAGCGTCATCTACATAGGACAATAGTGTAGCAAAATGTGTTAACTATTTTACTGCCATGGACGTGTTAACGCGTCCGTTGGCACTTGGTCCACAGTGCGATGGACGCGATCATCATGGTCAAATCATTTTTTCATTGTTTCATAAAATATTGCGCTCTGATCTATAATCCGGAGTGACCACTTTCAATGTAACTCACACGGATACGGAAATAACGTCATCCGAAGATTTCCGCCTCCATCCACTCTCTGTCTATTTGTTTCCTGCAAATGCATGTAACTGGAGTTAATTTGTTTTGCCCTGGTTTCGACGAGACACTGTGTATTCAATCTGCTCTTGCAAAGGGAGCGACAGTTCCGGTTTAAAAATGTTTTCTCTGGACGACGAACAGTGATCCCCTTAGTGTTCACCAACCGTCTTACAAGCGATCATAATGTATATAAATGTTCTGTGGCCAGTTGGGGAGGTGACAAAACATGGTATTTTCAGCGTGCCAGTGGCAAAAAAAAGTAACCTCACGGGTGAATTACTTTTCCACTGGGGAGCCGACACAGATCCTGTATGTGTCACACGGTGGATCGATCGATCATTTTGGATCTACATTTTCTGTGGCAGTGGCTGAGTTTATTAATGTATATACTCTGGCAGTGAAAGAGTTAATATAGCATCACAATAAGTAAGTAAAAATAACTTTTATAGTTTGGCTACTAAAAAATAGCAGATATACAAGCACCGAGTGCCGTGCTATGAGCTTGTAGATCTGCTATTTTTGAAAAATCGTGAAAATGTGTGCAAATCTTTGAATATAATATATATTTTTAAACTCCAATCTTTGCTTCTGGGGGTCCCTGGAGCAAAATATTTTGACATGGGGGTCTGCGGCCAAATACATATCATTTTGGGGGTCCTTGACATGAAAAAGTTTGAGAACCACTGTTCTAGGGGTTTCCAGGATGTCTGAGCTATATGATTGATAGTTAGTAATCGAATGGACCCTTACGGGTCTGTAACTTTGAGAGTGTACACGTGGAACTAATGGACCCTTGAGGGTCTGTGGCTTAACACTCGCATGACGGCAGTCAGACCATCCCCTACGCAAGCTGACTTCAGATCAAAATGACCGTTTTTTTCCTGTATTCTATTGGCCACGGTCTCCCCTCTGCGCTCCAGAAGATCTGACACCTTCTCCCCCGCACAGCGGGGCACAGCGGGGGATACCATTGTCTTTTAAATATTGATTAACATTTCAGTCCCACTCAAACTTTCACATGTTGGCTATAGTGAGGTGCGGTCAAAATAGCCAAAAAATATCATCAGAGATGGTATAAGTATGGCTAATTTCATATTTAGAAAACGTTTCAGATGGAAAAACAGATGATTTGAATCAAATATTTAGGAAAAGTCATGGAAGGGGAACCTTCTGAGAGCTTCATGAGAAAAGATACAATTCAAAGTCTCAAAATCGGTCAGATTGGCCGCTTAGTCGCGCAAGTGTTGAAATTGTCATGTTACATTATAGTAATTGTCAAATTGAAAAATGTCATGGGAGTACAACAAGTACGACAAAGTGAGGGCGCTTTCACACTCAGGTCCCGGGTGCGCATTCCAGACCGCTTGGCTAGTGTGAATGTAGCGAATCGACCCGCGAAACGGATCACCGTTCCGTTCCCGAAACCACCTCGGGAGGCAGTCTCGGATCCGAATCATGCGTTTTCGGGTACGGTAGCTGCAATGTGAAAGCAAGCGTACCGTTAGACGGAAGTGGCCCGCTATTTGGAATAGGTGACGGTATATAAACTCGACAAAAACAGCCAACAAAAACACAGCTCTTCTAGCCGGTGCTACTGAATGAATGAAAACGCCCCAGAATGCATTGCGCACTTAAAGGGCTGGTGCATATTACTCTTAAGGTGGAAGTTGAACATAACAATTGAAATAATAATCAACTTATATGGGAGCCTTTCTAACAATTTTACTCATTCAATTCTGAACCGATTCTTAAAATTTAAAATTCTCTATTAGCTGTGAAGGGCCTTCTTTCATGTCTATCAGTCATGAAACATTGGCGGGTCTCCATCGCGCATTTCAGGTGCGCGAGCAGCGCATATAGTATATCTTGTGGGTATCTTGTGGAGTTTCAGCTACTATGCATCCCAGAAATATATAGCTTATAAGGCTTTGTAATTTGAAATTTGTAAGTAAATATGGTAACTCATTTAGATGTAGGCCTACGTAGGTTTATAGTTTCCCAAGGACTATAGCCGTTTCACTCATGATGCAATTTCTCCTGAATGCACAGTTTAGTTTATCCCTTCTAAATAGCTTATGTGAGCATAATAAAGAATAGCAGAATAATACATTAAATTACTATCCAAAATACATTATAATGAGCATTATGAGGACCAGTTATATGAAGATAATATATAATATAATATTATAATGAGCATAATGAAGAATAGCAGAATAATTACTATCCAAAATAAATGAGAAGTTTCTTTTTATTAATTCTACAGTTTCACACACAAACGTGGGCTACAAAAACGAAACATCTCTGTGCTTTATTGTCATAAATTGCACTCTTCTACCATATGAATCTGTCATTCATAATTATTGATGTAATTCACATGTATGTCTGTATTTGTTTGTTTGTTGATGTGGGCAACGAGACCAAAGTTATTTTGGTCTCATTTTAGTTTGTTTAAATGTGTTTTCTTTATTGCTTGTCAGAATTAACTTACTTGTTGGTAGGCTATTCCCTTATGCTTAAAAAAAAACGTGTATCTTTTATTTGACCTTTTCTCCAATTGTAGCATAAAATAAGGTAAAATAGGTTGTTCAGCAGCACTTTGTAACTCATGTTTTGAAAAGTGCTATATAAATAAAGTTATTGTTTTATTATTATGTAGCCTACTTAAACCCTCTATTCTCAGTAAAAACGGACCTACTTTTCTTGGACGCTTTTATCTGTCAACACCAAATCTCTCTGTCAAAAATAGCAGATCTACAAGCTCACAACGCGTCGCGCGTTGTGAGCTTGTAGATTGGCTATTTTTGGCTTATGTTCCCCCCATGCTGGGGTTCATGTGGTTAATACTATTCATAATAATGTAATGGTGTTTTAATTTTGTCAAGGCACCTTGAAATAAAATATTAATATTATCCAGTGATATAAAAACATTAGCTAATGTTTTCATATCACTGGATAATATTAATATTTTATATTGCACGTGCATGATGTTTTCATGATGAGTAGCCTAGTGTTATTCAGTTCTCACCGCAACTCCGCCCCCTTGCTTTCAACATATTTAAACGCATATTTGTGCGAGACCAGCACAAACATTGTCGCATAGTTGATGACGTCTGTGTCCACAGGGGAAACACTATGTGCATGCCGCCACCTGTAGGATCGGGGGTGTATATGCATGTGTTCTCTGATGCGATAGGATCTATGCCCAATGTGAATGCAGGCCAGAATTCGTTCTTGGAAACGGTTCAATGCAAACGGATCCAGTGAGAAACCGCCCTGAGTCACCTCACAAATAAACAGTTTACTTGTAGAGGAGAGTCTCTAGTAGTACAGTACATTCATAAAACGCAGTGTGTGCAAGGATCTAGTGTCTCTAGGGGCGTTGGTAGTACATCCATAAAATGTGCTGTTTGTAGGAATGTGAAGTCTCCAGTGGTGTAAAGTAACTAAGTACATTTACTCAAGTACCGCACTTAAGTACAATTTTGAGGTACTTTTACTTTACTGGAGTAATTCCAATTGTCTATACTTTTACTTCTACTCCATTACATCTCAGAGGCAAATATTTAACTTTTACTCAACTATAATTATTTGAAAACTTGAGTTACTAGTTACTAGTAGATATAAATGATTACATTATAAATCATACATGAACCACTTTAGCCCTATTTTATACCTAGGCTATTTGAAAATAGCCTATCTACAAGATCACAACACATCGCGTTTTTTTCCCCATGTTTGTGGGAATAACAAAAAAAAATATTGATATACACAACACTGATGATAGTGTGTCTACAAAACCATCAAAGCTGCAGCGTCACTTGGAGGAAACCCATCGTTAACTTGAAAGATAAAAAACAGTGGAATACTTTCAAGCTAAAGTGTCAAATCTGTCAACCAGATCCACATGACGCCTAGCCGTGATTAAACCCAGTCTTGTTAACGCTCACCCCTTCATTAACTGCATTTAATAGTTTTATGGTTTGAGCCAGTGTTGTTTTCGTCAACGATGACGAAGACGATATGATTTCGTCAACGCCCCTTTTTTTCATGACGAAGACGTAACGTTGACGTGCTGAACATAGCTCTTTGATGACTAAAATATGACGAGACGAATGTGTGTTTTCGTCGACGAGACGATGACGAGACGAAATGTTTATTGGGTGGGACGTTCAAAATGCATGAAGAGATCAAAATATTATAGCGATATTATTTCAATGGGGGAATAGTGGCCAATCACAGGGAGGGTTCTAGGATGCATTGCAACATCCGGCTCTGTGATTGGTTTATTTTCCTTTTTTTGGGAGGGGGGGCTCTGTGATTGGCTGGGATACCGGCCTAGTCTGGGCAGTGTTGCCATGTTCTTTTATTATAAGTTTCCACCAAGAACTTTATTTGAAAATAGCAGATCTATAAGCTCACAACGTGTCGCTCTTGATGCAACACGTTGTGAGCTTGTAGATCTGCCATTTTCAAATAACCGATGTATACAGTAGGTTTAAGTACTAAGTTGTAAGTGCTCATGTGGCCCATAGTCGCTTCTTTTGGGCTGGTTTTCCTAGACCTGGTTGCTTGTTTCTTTCACAGAATCTGGCAACACTGATAGATACCGGCTTCACGTGTAGTTGTTGTTGTTGTTATGAACGTGAAGACGCGAGTTGCCTAGCTGCCTTAAGTTATGATAGTGGGCATGTTATTAGGTTTTAATGGGTTCGGTGGTCTGAAAAGAAGAATGGATATATTATGGACATACATACTACTTTACAATCCATCTGAAAGGAAACCTAATGCACCTAACGGGAGAGGGAGATAAGAGACACCAGAAGGCGTGCCACGCTACTATTTTTGCAACGGTAAGCTAACGGCAGTCCATTTACTGACATAATAAGTCGATGTTACTCGACAATTGGCCCGTGGTAATGTTTTTCCTACTTCCTAAAAGTTTTCCATAACATCAGACGCTAGCTTCAGGCTAAAGCTGGCGTGCTTAAGCCAGTGGTTCTTAGCCCCTTTCGGGACCCTGTTTACCTTTTTTGTATTTGGGAAGGCGGTATCCAGGGTCCCTTGTTGGTTAGAACACGCTCTCTCGTACCGGCGGCTACCACTGTCTGGTCTCGGGCTTACAGCTCGTCGCTTAGAAGTTGCAGAGATTTCTCAAAGGTACCAAAATGAGCAATACTAACGTGCGAGGAAGCGGCATTAAAGCGCGTTTAACATTTTTAATAATTTAGTAAAACTTAAGCTCCTCTCTCACACTCTGCTCCACTGCCCATGTCCCGCCTCCCCGCGGTGACTGACAAGCTGCGCGTCCTACCATAACTCTATGGTCCTACGTTACTGCCTCTGATTGGCGAGCTCCTACATGCTTGCATGACAATCACAACGCGGGGAGGCGGGACATGGGAAGTGGAGCTGCAGGAGCAGAGTGTGAGAAAGGAGCTTAAGGTTTACTAAATTATTAAAAATGTTAAACGGCATCGCCGATCCGCGCGCTTTAATGCCGCTTCCTCGCGCGTTAGTATTGCTCATTTTGGTACCTTTGAGAAATCTCTGCAACTTCTAAGCGAAAAGCTGTAAGCCCGAGACCAGACAGTGGTAGCCGCCGGTACGAGAGAGCGTGTTCTAACCAACAAGGGACCCTGGATACCGCCTTCCCAAATACAAAAAAGGTAAACAGGGTCCCGAAAGGGGTTAAGTGGTTCTCAAACTGTTTCATGTCAAGGACCCCCAAATTGACACTAATTAGCCCTTAGGACCCCCATTTGAAAAGATATGCCACGGACCCCCTCATAAGAGATGATTTTTACAGCTCTAGCAGTCAATTCTCAACCATTTTAATTGAAGGACCCCCAGTTTGGCATGCATAAGGCTACGGACCCCTATGTTATGGCATTTCTATCTCTGGGACCCCAATTCATATTGTAAATTAATGTAACTCTGAGAGTGTACAAATGGAACCAAATGAACCCGTTAGGGTCCATTTGGTTCCATTTGTACACTCTCAGAGTTACAGACCCATAAGGGTCCATTTGGTTCCTAACTATCCATCATTTAGCTGGGGACCCCCTGGAACTCCCTCAAGGACCCCTCGGGGTCCCCGGACCCCACTTTGAGAACCAATGGCTTAAGCTAACTTGGATTGTTTAGCCTTGTATCAAGGCTATGGATTGTTATGAGTACAACATGCAGGCTTTTTTGGCTGGACAGGGGCAAGTGAAAGCAAGTGAAAAAGGGGGTACGTCAGTGACGTAGGGGTTCAATGGTTGTTTGCATCGTGCCTATGACTGTGACGTGACAAGTAAATCCTTGGAACTCAACAGTACAGTAACTTAATATACCTAGTTCTTACATACACTATGTACAGTACAGTATACAGTATGTACATTCTAATTTTTCCATTGCTTAGAAAGAGGGTACCATGTGGTTATTAAGCTATTAAGACGTTTTTCTTTCAACTGCATGAGTTTAAGTGCCAGTTTAGTGCTACCATAATGTACACAACTGTCAAAAATACAACATTTTTAGTAGGAATACATTTGCCTCCTGTGTGAATTGTGCATATGAATAGGATGGGGCAGGTGTACGCTACTGTATTTTAACATCAGTCATAATGGTGGTACTAAATATTTTCTGGGTGGTACTGGTAAAAAAAAAAAGGTTGATAATGAGAACCTGATCTAGGCTATTCTATTTTCCGAACATGCAGTATTTTGTGTGAATTACAGTATGTGTTGTAACACACGTTGTATCCTATTGTGTTATCCCCTAAAAATGGGATATATTTTATGATAATACTGTTAGCAGTCATATCTTAAATACAATATGTATATTGACCTAATTAAATTAGTTTAAATACATTATTTTATTTCATTTGTTTGACTAAAACCAATGACTAAAACTAGACTAAAACCATTTTGAGTTTTCGTCGACCAAAACTAGACTTAAACCTTTTTGAGTTTTCGTCGACTAAAACTAGACTAAAACCATTTGAGTTTTCGTCGACTAAAACTAGACTAAAACTATCAAGGATAGAAATGACTAAAATGTGACTAAAACTAACAAGCATTTCGTCCAAAAGACTAAGACTAAGACTAAATCTAAAATGCCTGCCAAAAACAACACTGGTTTGTGCCCATTTCCCACCTGATGTTATAAGGGAGTTCCGACTGCTCCAGCCCGTACTGAATAACGGCCAGCTTGCATAACGTCTTCAGACTTATAGGACTTAAGTCGAAGACGTAGAGGTTATCAGCGGGCGTATCCGCTATGTATCCTCCAAAGACGTTAATACGATCTCCCACCATGCAACAGCACATGTTAGAGGTCGACGACACCATCGGGCCCACCCCCCTGGGCTCAACCTTCCTCCAGGAGAAGGTGTCTGGGTCGAACTTCCACAGATAATCGAAAGTGTAATCCCAGTTGGCGCCACCAAGTATGTACAGCTCTTCTCCGTTGCAGGCGACAGCTGAAAGACCCTTGCATGCTTTTGGAAGCTGTGTAGAAGGCGTGCTAAGCCAGCAGTCGGTCTCTGTGTCAAACACTCTGACGTTGATGTCGCAGTATCTGTAGCTCATTCTCATGGCGTTGTAGTGGTAAATGTCATATTCCCAGTATCTAGAGTTCAGTCTCCATTTGAAGTTGTTGTCCCAGTTGTCCCTTCGACCCCCAAATACAAACATCTTTGTCCCGATGATGGCGGCAGAGTGACCCCACAAAGCAGGTTGTGGAGTTCCTCCGGTGTTAATTAAAGCCCAGACCATTGCGGCGGTGTCCAACTTGAATATATCATTAGTGCATTCAGTCAGGGTGCTTCCCCCATGGATAAACATGACCTTCCCCAAGACACAGGCCGAGTGGCCGTATCTCGCCTTAGGAACAGTACCAGAAACCCTGGGGGGCTTGGACCATCTGTGGGTGTTGATATTAAAAAGCGTGAATATATTTGCTGCACGCCAATCCTGCGGGGCTGCGCACCCCCCCCCCCAGATGTAGATGGTATCTTTTATCAGCACGGCTGTGTGGTGGCGGCACTCGTGGGGAACATACCAGGTGTATTCCTCAAGAGGATAAACTCCATGTGTCATTTTTGGCAACTTCACCCAGCGCAGACACACTGTGTTGAAGACGTGCACATCCATCTGACCGTTGTCGGCGTAGTTCCCTCCAAAAGTGTACACCTTCCTCCCCACGGCTACAGCAGCGTGATTCCCCCCCCTTAGGTCCTCCCTTTGCGATCAACACCATACTTTCGTACTTTCTCTCTCTGAATGTGTAACCCTTTGTCTCACTCTCTCTCTACCTCTAGTCATCTTCGACATTTGCAGCACTTTATAAAGGCTGGTCTGACGTCACACGTGACGCAAGCTGCTGCCGTACCCTATTTGTGCAGGCGTTCTTTGATGCACACAATTGTCACCATTGTTTTCCCCTTCACAAAGGCCGTCACCCATTTTCTTAAAACCTTAACCACATGAATCCTATTGTCCCTATTTAGCAGTTGTTTGTTTCCCTTTTCTGCAGCCTACATTGTAAAATCCTCATTGTTGATTTAATTCCGAAAAGTAATCTTTGTTTACACTGACGTTAAAGGAGTAGTTCACCGAAAACATGACCTAGTTTCTATCAATTACACACCCCATGAAGCATTGAATTCATGGAGTTTTTGTGGCATTCCTAAGCCAATAATTTGATGACCGGCGGAAAGATGCTAATGTATCCGGTAGGAGACTCAAAGAGTATCCTTTGATTCTCCTACCGGAGAGACCACCGGTTATACAATTATTGGCTTAGGAATGCGACAATCTCCATGAATTCAATGCTTCATGGGGTGTGTAATTGATAGAAACCACAGACACATTGGGGATGATCAATTATATTTTGTAACTTTGTAAACAGCTGTGCCTCAACTTGCCCACTGTGAGCTTCTCACTTAAGGGTCGAAGTTGACAATATTTGTGGGGTGTTAGGTGTGTGATATATTTTTATGGATTTAGTATCTTACCAACAGCAAGATCCATCCACCGCCCTCACAGGCTGTTGAGATTTTGCAAATGACTGAGAGCCCAACTGACTGAAGTGATTTAATTCCTTTTGTTCAAAATTGTTCAATTCCCACAGTACCACCGCTGCTCGTCAAAATAGTAACGAGTTACTCTTGGAAAACAGTAACTGTAATATTTATTACTCAAAACGTGAAAGTAATTAGTTATATTTCTAGTTACTGGAAAAGGGTAATAATATTACTTTTTTCGTTAAGTTACTTTAGTTACTTTCCAATACTGGTCCTTGACATGGAAAAAGTTTGAGAACCACTGTTCTAGGGGTTTCCAGGATGTCTGAGCTAAATGATTGATAGTTAGTAATCGAATGGACCCTTACGGGTCTGTAACTTTGAGAGTGTACACATGGAACTAAATGGACCCTTGAGGGTCTGTGGCTTAATGCATAACACACTATCCTTGAAATTAGAAAGGTTGAGAATCAATGCTGTAAAGCAGAGGTCATCAACATTCGTCAGGCCAAGGACCCCTTAGCTGACAGAAAGATGAAGCAGGGACCCCCCACTTCATATTGTATAAAATTGTGTTGCAGATTAAACTTTTTTTTTATAGATTTCATAGATAGCTTCATAGACTTGTTTGACAGCACTGTCAGCAGTCTTGTGTACATTTATGTTGTTGTTTTTGTCAATGTGTATTTTCCACTTAAACAGACACCACTTAGAAAACTTGACCTTTGGCTGTACTCGGTCTGCTTTTTCCCCCACCTACACCTCTTTGCCGGAAATAGCCGAACATGAGCTTGGAGATCTGCTATTTTCGTTGAACGTTGGTTTCCGCCAGAATAGGGATGCTAGGATTCAAGTGGTTGATAAAATAAAAGTTCCTATAACAAAAATATTTGACCCCCCCCCCCCCCATAGTAACTCTGAGGAGGGACCCCTAGGGCTCCCGGACCCCCTGTTGAAAACGCATGCACTAGGATGATCACCCTCCCATTTACATGAGATATGGGTAATACCGATATCTCGCTCCTAATAAAGTTGTTTATTTGGATTTGTTTTCTAAAGAGACTTTGGATACTCAGAAAAGCGCTATATAAGGGCGGATTCACACTATGGTCCCGGGTGCGCACCCCGGACCACATGGCAGATGTTGTGGTAGTGTGAACGTAGCGAACCGTTCCCCGTAACGCATCACCGTATCGTACCCGAAACCACCTGGGGAGGTAGTCTCGGGTCCGATTGCTGCACGCTCGGGAACGGAACGCGGCAGTGTGAATCCATCCGTACCAAGAGAAGGAAGTGGACTGCTAATCATATATCATTTATATATTTTTATAATGACACATTATTTTAGCTGGGTTATACCTTCTCATAGTTCTACTTGAATGTTGACAAGAAATAATAATCCCGCTAGTGTTTGAGTAGCACGAGCCGTGAAAAATAATAAACAAAAAACACATGTTTGGCGAACGTATATATAAGGATAAATATACCAAGGATTAGCCCGTGACGTCACTGCTAAAATACCAAGGATGTATCAGTGACGTGACTATCATATTGATAATAACAGAGACGCGAGAGAAGACGTTACATTTTGAGGTTTGAAAGACCAATGCACACACTGTTTTGGTTGTGTATTGTTGTTCTGTTATTATTATAACTCAAGACAACGTGAGGAACACAGTCAAACTTTATTATTCACTTTAAACTCTGACAAGTGACTTCTTCTGTAAATGACATTCTGTATCTCCCAAAGCCCCATAGTCAACAGCGCCCCCATGAGGCACATATTTACCATTACTGTTAAATGAAAATGGTCTCGAGTGCGTTAGAATCTTGGCCAATGTGAATGCTGGCCAGCTGGGAGAGGCCATTCGTACTCGGGAACGGTTCGATTCAATCGGACCCAGTGTGAATCCGCCCTAAGTCTGATGTATTATTATTGTGGGATCGCTTTAGCGATCACACTAATGTTATCTTCACTATTTATTATTATTATTCTTATTATCATTCCCCCCGTTTTCTGGGTCATTTCAATGGAGAAATGCCATTTAGTGACGTCATAATGCATAATGCCATTCTAGTGAATGGTAATGCCATTCTAGTGACGTCATAATACTGATGTCATTGTATCATGACCCTATATAACACTACTAACACTATCAATACTTAATACCAGCTCAACATTCTTAGCGATCCCACACTGTTTCTTCAGGAACAGTACTTTCTAATTATTATTATTATTATTATTATTATTATTATTATTATTATTATTATTATTATTATTACCTATTTGTCATGGAGTAAAACATAGACAAAGTGGGTCACCACACACATAAACTGTTTACTGCAGAGGAGAGTATCTAGTAGTACAGTACATTCATAAAACGCAGTGTGTGGAAGGATCTAGGCTCTCTAGGGGCGTTGGTAGGACACCCATAAAATGTGCTGTTTGTAGGAATGTGAAGTCTCTAGGGGGTGTTGATAATGCATTCATAACATGTGTTGTTTTCTTTTTGTTGAAGAGGTCTTCTTTTAGAGATCCAATTTCCCCTGCAACTGATCAAGTTACTTCTAAAAATCCACAATATCCAAAACAATATATATGGATCAATTTTCTTCCAATTATCACTTGAGGCATTCCAGCCAACTCCATTTTACTGTTGCTACATTCTCAAAAGCAACAGCCAAGAAAGCCTTTATGTTCAAGGTTCAAGGTTCAAGGTTCAACTTTATTAATGTCCCAACAAAGGGCAAATAGGTTTACAACAAGAGTTAGCAAAACATATTACATACATTAAACATATCTCTCGCTGCTGGTCGCTGCGTGCGCAAGCGCCCTGTTATGTTCAAAAGCTCCTTCTGATTGGAATAACCTACCGGAAAATATTCGTTCCATTTCATCTTATTATCTTTTCAAAAATATGCTGTCTTCTTATTTTGAGAGTGTATGTACATGTCTTTAACTAATGAATAACTATAACATTAACATTGTCATTTAACCTTTAATAATCACACTAAATATACTGTATACTATCATGACATTTTTTACATTCATGCCATTGATCTTTCTGTCTTGATTTAATGATACATTTTTATGCTTTACGTGTTCTGTTGTTTTATGTGTTTTGTTTTGTTGTCTTGTCTGTTTGTTCTGTTTGTTATTTGTATCCTGTCATCTGTCTTTTTGTTTACTTGTTGTCATATTTGATATTGTTTAGTTGATTTGGTTCTTGTAATTGCTTTTGTTGTTTAATGTTTTTTAGTTGCTGTTGTTTTTTTTTGGGGGGGGGATGTGTATACAGTGTATCCATGTGCCTAGGATCCCCTCGAAAACGAGATGCTACATCTCAAAGGGTTATTCCTTATAAAGAATTTCAATAATAACTTCAAGCTGTAGTGTCAAATCTGTCAACCAGATCCCCATGAAGCCTAGCCGTGATTAAACCCAGTCTCGTTAACGCTCACCCCTTCATCAACACATGCCCTGCCAGGTATTATTTAATTAATTAATCCGCTGCTGTCAGCGTTCTTTTTTTTACCTCATTCTGACGATCTTTGGAGAGCCGCGGAAGTCACGTTGTGCACACAGATGTAAACAAAGAGTGTCTGGGGGGTGGGGGAGGGGCTCGTCTAGCCACCAGAACAAAAACATGTTTGCCGCGATCAGCCATTTTGTTGCTATCGCCTATGGCTTGTTTTCACAAACAAAAGAAGAAGTCTGAGCTAGATGTGTTTTTTTCTACAAATCCTAACATAGGAGTGGACGGAAGTGATGTTTTTTTTGGGATGGCGTCACATCCGTCCATTCCTTCTCTCAGAGTCAAGGGATCATTCCTAAGTTGTGTTAGAGCGCCTTCTTGTGGAATTCTTACGCTGCTGTAGCCCTGGGGAAGAAGGTGTACACTTTTGGAGGGAACTACGCCGACAACGGTCAGATGGATGTGCACGTCTTCAACACAGTGTGTCTGCGCTGGGTGAAGTTGCCAAAAGTGACACATGGAGTTTATCCTCTTGAAGAATACACCTGGGATGTTCCCCACGAGTGCCGCCACCACACAGCCGTGCTGATAGAAGATACCATCTACATTGTGGAAAAATAATAAATGTTTTGAATTGACGAGATCTCCGCCAATGGTGGTCAAAGGCTGGACTCGAAATGACGGAGATCGTCTATGGCAGGGAATGTGTTAACTGTATTTATAGTTCTTTTGTTTGTTTCTTGTGGCCTCGACGTTTTTTGGCTCCCATTTCCCACCTGATGTTGTGTGGGAGTTCCGACAGCTCCAGACCGTACCGAATGACGGCCAGCTTGCACAACGTCTTCAGACCAGCTTGCACAACGTCTAAGACGTAGAGGTTATCAGCGGGTGCTGATACCACGTAACGTTCTCTGGATTCCCTTGTGTATCCTCCAAAGACAATGATACGATCTCCCACCATGCAACAGCACATGTTAGAGGTCGACGACACCATCAGGCCCATCCCCTTGGACTCAACCTTCCTCCAGGAGAAGGTGTCTGGGTTGAAGCTCCACAGATAACTGAAGGTGTACTTACAGTTGGCGCCACCAAGTATGTACAGCTCTTCTCCGTTGCAGGCGACAGCTGAAAGACCCTTGCATGCTTCTGGAAGCTTTGCAGAAGGCGTGCTCAGCCAGCGGTACGTCCCTGTGTCAAACACTCTGACTTTGATGTTGCGGTATCCATAGCTCCTTCTCATGGCGTTGTAGTGGTCCGCATCGCCCCATTTGAAGAGGTTGTCCCAGTGGTCACTTCGACCCCCAAATACAAACATCTTTGTCCCGATGATGGCGGCAGAGTGACCCCACAAAGCAGGTGCTGAAGTTCCTCTGGTGTTAATTAAAGCCCAGACCATTGTGGTGGTGTCCAACGTGTAGACGTCATTGTTCATATCATAATATCTAGTATCTAGTCTCTCCTGGAGGCATCCTCCATAGACATACATGACCTTCCCCAAGACACAGGCCGAGTGGCCGTACCTTTCCGTTGGAACAGTACCAGAAACCTCGGGGGACCTGGACCATCTGTGGGTGTCGACATTAAACGGGTTAATACATTTGCTCCACGCCAATCCTCCGGGGCCACGCCCCCCCCAGATGTAGATGGTATCTTCTATCAGCACGGCTGTGTGGTGGCGCCGCATGTAGGGAACATACCAGGTGCGTTCTTTAACAGTGTCATGTGTCACTTTTGGCAACTTCACCCAGCGCAGACACACTGTGTTGAAGACGTGCACATCCATTTGACCGTTTTCGGCGAAGCTCCCTCCAAAGGTGTACACCTTCTTCCCCACGGTTACAGCAGCATGATTCCCCCCCTTAGGTCCTCCCTTCGTGATCAACATCGCGATCAACATCACACTTTTGTATTTTCTTTCTCTGAATATCTAACTCTTTCTCTCGTTTTCTGAATTGATCTATGTCTTTGTCGCACTCTCCCTCTCTCGACCTCTAGTCATCTTTGACACCTGCAGCACTTTATAAAGGCTGGTCTGACGTCACATGTGACGCAAGCTGTTGCCGTGCATGCCTTAGCAACACCGATTTGTGCAGGCTTTCTTTGATGCACACAATTGTTTTCCCCATTCACAATGGCTGATACATTTCTTGAAGCCGTCAACCAGTTTCTTAAAACCTTAACCATATGAACCCTATTGTTCCTATTATGGGGCAAACGCTTCAGTTAAAATACCAGATCTACATGCTCAGACCATGTCACAACGTGGCACATTGTGAGGATAAGGATAATTCCTTTTAACAGGACGTTCATGAAAGTCCTTGCGGGCTTGTTTCCAATGAGGGCCTGTGAGCAATTAGGGGTTAAGAGTCTTGCTCAGGGACAAATTTCATTTCATCGACACATATGCTGGCGTGGCCTGGAATCGTACCTGGGGCAACCAGGGCCTCTGGCTCCCTAGGTGGGCTCACTAACCACTCACCTATGGCCGCCCCGCCTGTAGATCACAACAAAAATAGAAAAAACAGACGATGCCAATATCATAAGAAAGCACCTCCGTCCTAATCTTCCCGTTCAACATTTCCCTTTGACAGGCTCCTCCCCCAGCCTGTAGAAGTCACTAGCACAGTGACGAGTATCACCCTCCCCACCTGGGAGGGTCCATGTGGTTATAACGTAGGTATGAGTGAGACCAATATGGCGTGTTGGGGGCTTTGTCAGAGTACCCGACAGTGTTGATTTTGTCGACTAAAACTACGACGAAAAATGTTCGTCGACTCACAAAAACGAAATAAAAACGAAATAAAAACTAAGCTACGATGTCTAAAACTAAATTTACTGACAATTTTGTCAACACATAAAAACTAGACTAAAATATTAGTGAGGGACTTGCTTGTGGTGGACATTTTGGTCAAAATTCCATTTTTGACACAGACATAAAAAATGAGCGGACAATAATATTACCAGAAACACATAAAGAGCTAGCCCTGAATGACCGTAACAGATTTGTAACTCTGAGAGTTGGTTCCATGTGTACACTCTCAGAATAAAACATTTGAGAACCACTAGTACTTTTCGTTGTTGTTTTAGAACCACTGTCTTAGTGAACTCCTAATGTGCCATAAAGACATAGTAAATCAGTGTCATATACATATTCTGAAGAAAACCTGGACACTGACATTCAGTAATTGGGTCTTATGATCAAAATAAGAACATAATAATGATGTGTAAAAAAGGTAAAATCTAAAATGTGCCACGGACGAGACCAAGTCTTTGCCACGGACACATTTGTCCGTGTACGGACATATTGATGACCCCTGGCGCCGTCCGAAGAAGACTTGAGCCACAAGAGGCATCATTGCAACCTTGTGTGTGTGCGTGTGCGTGTGCGTGTGCGTGTGCGTGTGCGTGTGCATGTGCATGTGCATGTGCATGTGCATGTGCATGTGCATGTGCATGTGCATGTGCATGTGCATGTGCATGTGCATGTGCGCGTGCACGTGTGTGTATGTACCTGGAAAAGAGAGCGGTAGGCCTCATCCTTCCTCTCGTCTTTCAGGTTTCCCACGTTAATGGCAGTGACCACCCATTTCTTCTCTGCTGCTGTGTCTAGGATGACCTGCAGCGTGGACAGACCTACACACACACACATGCGCGCGCACGCAAACACACACACACACACACACACACACACACACACACACACACACACACACACACACGCACACGCACACACACACGCACATGCACACGCAGAGCACACACACACCCGCAAAGCTCTGTTATAAACAAATGCAAGGACACCGTATATCATCACTTTACACTACATTACTGTTTCCCAAACACTGGGTCGCAAGTAAACATCATACCCCTGCACTACATTACTATTTAACAACAAAGAGGGCTTCCAGAGCCATGTATAAGCTTATAGAGGGTATGCACATGCGTCACTTCTCCACCGGGACACGCCCCCCTCATCTAGACACTGAGTGGTAAAACATTGAGCAGCGTGGCGCGTTGGAGTTTGGAAGCGCTCGTTGGAAATCACTCAGCGGTCCTGCGTACCACCTGTTTCTAAATGTCACATGATGCAGGAGGCAGCAGGACTTTGAGTTATTGAAAACGAGCGCTTCTAATCTCTGACACTTTATGGTAAATAATCACCTGCATGGAATTTATTGACAGAAAGTAGCTCATAACAACATGTCTCTACGATGGATTTTTATGAAACAAAAACTTTGCAGATAGAAAAGAGGATAATTCAAGCTTTCCGTACAGCTGCCATGTTGGTGAGTTTAAAGGTTCTATGACATTCATTTTCACTTTTTTTATTTTCAATGTTTTATTTGGGGTTTTATGACTTCAATTACACCCAAAAAACCTGAACTTAGAACATTCAGTGGATTTTCTGTGGTCTGTTTTTTTTTTGAATAATTAGGCTGAAAAGTAATCTGAGCTTGGCCCTTCGACAGTGAGGTCACAGTCGATTAATCCCGCCCACTCTCCTCCTCGCCCCTCCCCTCCCCTATCCTTTCCTTTGGGGGGGGCGGAGCAGAGGCGATGATTGACAGGCAAAATCCCTCACCAGCGACACCCGCAGGCAAAGATTTCTTTTTTCATTGCAGTTGAAAAGGCTTTAGAAATGTGAGAGAAAAACACCTGCCATGGATCACTGGAATGGAATTTTCACTTAAAACTTTTTGTACACTTTTGAAGGACCAGGACAAAGACTTTGAATGTGGTGTAAAAGTGAATGTCATTAAACCTTTAAAGTCGTTTAATACAATTAGGTAGGACTTTTCTGTTTGTATGTATGGGGCTGTCAAGGCCAGGAAGTAATTTTCTGCCACTCAGTAGGCGTTTCCGCATAACTTCCGGGTACGATGATGTCACCTGCATAGCCTCTCAGCAGTTGTACACTTAGCTACTCCCTCACTACTCACTCATGATGTCATGATACCGTGGATGCATAGATCATTGCCATCAGACAGACACCTCGTATCTCCATTTTTCAACTTTTGTGTTTAATTTTCTCTTTTTTTTTTTACGTAAACTGATGCCTTTTACTTGTAACTTTTACTTGTAACTTTTACTTGTAACAGAGTACTTTTACGTTGAAGTATTGATACTTTCACTTAAGAAAAACATTCAGGTACTTTTTTCCACCAACTGTATGTTACCTCGGTCGCTGTCGTACAGATAGGCGAACTTCTCCCACTTGTAGTACTCCACGAGGGACACCAGGGGGCCTTTGATATCGGGCCTCATCTGCAGCACGAACTGGTTCATGCCCTCGGCGGGGAAGGAGGGCGTGATGAAGGACACGTGCAGCGTCTCGCAGAACGACGTGATGGTGTTCACCGACTTCTTGTCGTAGAAGCCAAAGATGGCGTACACACCGCGAGAGAACTGAGAACAAACTGAGAGGAGAGAGGGAGAGAGGGAGAGGAGAGAGGGAGAGGAGAGGAGAGGAGAGGAGAGGAGAGGAGAGGAGAGGAGAGGAGAGGAGAGGAGAGGAGAGGAGAGGGGAGAGGAGAGGAGAGAAAAACAACATAGTTTCAGCAAAGGTTCAAATCTGGCCCAAAGCTAAATGAAGACAAACCAACTCTCCACCCTGTACACTAGACTCAAAGGGTCCAATTCGACACTTTCTGAGTTAAATTGACATGTATATTTTACTGTGTAAAGGGTCGCTTTCTCTCTCTCTATCTCCGTGTGTGTGTGTGTGTGTGTGTGTGTGTGTGTGTGTGTGTGTGTGTGTGTGTGTGTGTGTGTGTGTGTGTGTGTGTGTGTGTGTGTGTGTGTGTGTGTGTGTGTGTGTGTGTGTGGACATTGAGTAACTGTTGCTCCACACACACTTGTTACAGTGACCATCCCCATAACTGGGAGGTCTTAATTGTTATAGTGACCATCCCATAACTGGGAGGTCTCCAGTTTGTTGTTATAGAGACCATCCCATAACTGGGAGGTCTACAGTCATTACAGTAACTGGGAGGTCCGGTTGGTACCATCCCCATAACTGGGAGGTCTCCGGTGGTTGTTATAGAGACCATCCCATAACTGGGAGGTCTCCGGTTGGTTGTTACAGATGCCATCGCATTATGCCATCGCATTATGCCATCCCATACTGGGAGGTCTTCAGTTGGTTGTTATAGAGACCATCCCCATAACTGGGAGGTCTCCGGTTGGTTGTTATAGAGAGCATCCCATAACTGGGATGTCTCCGGTTGGTTGTTATAGAGACCATCCCCATAACTGGGATGTCTCCAGTTGGTTGTTATAGAGACCATCCCCATAGCTGGGAGGTCTCCGGTTGTTAGAGAGACCATCCCATAACTGGGAGGTCTCTGGTTGGTTGTTACAGATACCATCCCCATAACTGGGAGGTCTCTGGTTGGATCCCATGCACGTGTCCTTGAACAAAGCATGAGAGCAGGTGTAAAGTGCCCTTGAGCAAGGAACTGTCCTGTGTGATGAACCCCCACCTGCTCATCCCTGAGCGTCTCTGTGGAGCAGTCACCCAGATGACTACAGAAGTCACATCAAAGTCACACACTCACAATACTTAAGAAAGGAGCTGTTTGTGTGCGTGTGTGTGTGTGCGTGTGCGTGTGCGTGTGCGTGTGCGTGTGCGTGTGCGTGTGTGTGTGTGTGTGTGCGTGCATGCGCGCGTTTGTGTGTGCGTGTGCGTGTGCGTGTGCGTGTGCGTGTGCGTGTGTGTGTGTGTGCCAGGACATAAGTGTGTATATTTAGTTGTCCTACTTTGCTGGCCTGATTCTTTGTTCTCTGAAGGAATAAAGGGAATGAAACGTCCTGCCTCATAATGTCTCCCTCTGTCTCTCTCTCTCTCTCTCTCCCTCAGACGCGGGCACACACACACACACACACACACACACACACACACACACACACACACACACACACACACACACACACACACACACACACACACACACACACACACACACACACGACACGACGCGACGCAACACGACAACAACAACTAGGCGCGTACAATGCTGTTCGAATATTCCTTTTAAAAATAACGTAGGTTTGATACATTCCAGTTTTATATAATGTTTATACAATCTTGTATGCAGTAAAACCTTTTTTCCAAAACCTGCAGAAGTCTCTTTCTTTCTCTTTCTTTCTCTCTCTCTTTCTTTCTCTCTATGCGCCCCAGTCACGGTTGTTGCTCTCATCATGCATGATCAAAGTAATGATACATACTTCTATAGCCTCAATTTTATTAAGCTAACTGGTACTTTTCAGGATTCAAATTCCAAAATAGCTAAAGTAACTTTACTCTTCCACGCCGGATTTGAATCTGGTTTGAAGGTCCTGACATTTGTACCATTGAGCTAATAGAGCCTGCCTACTGGCTCCATTGAGCTAATAGAGCCTGCCTACTGGCTCCAGGGGATGAAGTGAATCTTGACCATCAGGTCAAAAGTCGTGTCAAATCCTGTGTCTAGGTGAGACGTGACCTTTGACCCCATCTAAATGTCTCAATAGAAGAGCAGCGAGACAAAATACAACCACCCCCATTGTATAAGTTATATCGTATTAACCAGTGGTGTAAAAGTAACCAAGTACATTTACTCGAGTACTGTATTTTGAGGTACTTTTACTTTACTGGAGTATTTCTAATTGTTAGCACTTTTACTTCTACTCCACTACATCTCAGAGGCAAATATTGTACTTTTTACTCCACTACATCTCAGAGGCAAATATTGTACTTTTTACTCCACTACAATGATTTGAAAACTTTAGTTACTAGTTACTTTGCCGATACAAATGATTACATTATAAAACATACATTAACTAGCCTTATTTTAAACCTAGACTATTTGAAAATAGCAGATCTACAAGCTGACAACGCAGCGCGATGCGACACGCTGCGACGCGCTGTGAGCTTGTAGATCTGCTATTTTCAAACATTTTAGTACTTTTACTTTTGGTACTTTAAGTACATTTTTATACCAATACTTTTGTACTTTTACTCAAGTCAATTTTGAATTCCTTTTACTTGTACTTTGTAGTACTTTTACATTGCAGTATTGATACTTGTACTTAAGTAAAACGTTTGAGTACTTTTCCCACCACTGTGTATACATAAAAGAGTGACGTAGTGCTGCATTAAGTATACAGTACATGAGTAAATGTATCTGGTTACTCTGCATTAAGTACAGTACATGAGTAAATGTATCTGGTTACTCTGCATTAAGTACAGTACATGAGTAAATATATGTGGTTACTCTCCGCCACTGCTAACTGCAGCAGTGGATCAGCATCATGTTTCTCTGCAGGCTGCCAGCAAGCAGCAACAATCCCACCTATATATAATTGGTCCTCACCAGTGGTGGAAAAAGTATTAACATCTTTTACTTAAGTAAAAATACCAATACTGCAATGAAGAAATACTTTGTTACAAGTAAAAGTCCGGAATTCAACATTTACTTGAGTAAAAGTACAAAAGTATTGGTATCAAAATGTACTTAAAGGTACCGAAAGTAAAAGCACTCATCATGCAGAATGCCCTATCAAGTTTTCAAAAGTATAAACATCTTTTGAAAACGATCTACAAGCTCACACTGTGTCGCGATGCGACAGAGTGTGAGCTTGTAGATCGGCTATTTTCAAATGGCCGAAATGTATAGGGCTGATTAAGTGGTTAATGCATGTTTTGTAATAATAATTAAAAACTACAAAGTAACTAGTAACTAAAGTTGTCAAATAATTGTAGAGTAAACGTACAATATTTGCCTCTGAGATGTAGTGGAGTAGAAGTAAAAATACTGAAAATTGGAAATACTCAAGTAAAGTGAAATACCTCAAAATTGTACTTACAGCACTTGAGTACATACTTAGATACTTTACACCACTGACTTTGAGACCCACTGGTGTAACAGAGTGTTTCCAGTGAGCCAACATGCACAATATCAGCACCCTGACTCTGTTTGACCAGAATGGAACAGAGCCTTCATTAGTATCATTGTAACAACCAGAATGGAACAGAGCCTTCATTAGTATCATTGTAACAACCAGAATGGAACAGAGCCTTCATTAGTATCATTGTAACAACCAGAATGGACCAGAGCCTTCATTAGTATCATTGACACGAGAACAATGGATGGCTTCCGTTATAGCATGCTATGCTTTCCAGGAATAGAAAGCTAATAGAAAGTTTCTAATAGCTTGGATTCCCCATCTATGATGTCACTGGTAGACGGGTTTCTGAACTGTCCACAGCCCACCTCTGAGACACAGAGCGAGTAGACATAAATGGTGACATAATTATGTGAAGATTATGAAGAGGTTGAAAATGGGCGATGTCGTCCTTTAAAAGGTCAAGGTGGTTGATAATGAGTGATGCAGTTCAGCTGTGCACAGTAGCTTGACCTTCCACAGGTCAGTCAGAACTGCAGACTCACTCCCAATGTTCCTCTCACCTCAATTCAGACTCCACCTCAACCCCTAGCGTAGCACTTCACCCTTCCTGTAGCCAGTGGTGGAAAGTAGTAACTAAGTACATGCACTTAAGTAGTAACAAAATAAATAGTACTTTTACTTTTCTGGAGTTCTACTCCACTACATCTCAGAGGAAAATTGTTGTACTTTTACTCCACTACAATTATTTACTTTGTAGATTTGTATCATTATTTTCAAAACATACATTAACCACTTCAGCCCTATTTAAACTTTGGCTATTTGAAAATAGCAGATCTACAAGCTCACAACGCGTCGTGATGCGACGCGTTGTGAGCTTGTAGATCGGCTATTTTCAAAAAAAATGTTTATCCATTTTAGACATGATAACTTGTGAAACGGGACATTCTGCATAACGAGTACTCTTACTTTTGGTACTTTAAGTACATTTTGATGCCAATACTTTTGTACTTTTACTCAAGTAAATTTTGATTACCGGACTTTTACTTGTAACAGAGTATTTCTGCATTGCAGTATTGATACTTTTACTTAAGTAAATACCATTTGAGTACTTTGTCCACCGCTGCCCTCTGCCTCCTTTGATGCTAGAGACTGACCTAGATATGTTGGCCTGATAAATCCTCTATCAGGAGAGAGGAGACCACATGGAGAGATAAATGACATCTCCCACAGAAAGGAGGGCTCATTCACTGCCTCCGTTTTACCTTTTTCCTCCTTTGTACATTGCAGTGTTTTGTATTTGTTGATGACATATATTAATGTGTTATTTTTATGCTATTTTGATGAATTGAATCCATAGGACCACAATGGAAACAAAACCCCAGGACTTTTAGTGTGTCCTCCTTTTAGCCTTAAAGCCTTTTTACAACCAAAGGTTTATATTTTAGCTTGTAATTAAAGTAAATAAAAGATGAGTGTTATTTTTTTTTTCATTTACTGCTTTCTATAGTTTTAGCAATTTCCGCGATATTTTTTACAGTGGGCGGGGGCATTCTGTCCGGTGGCTAAATATGTCTTTTTTTTACACAATAAAAAAGGTCCCGTGGTCTTTGATGGCCAGATGTGAGTTATTGGGGGCTAGAAGAGCTAAATAATAATAAAGAAAACGCCAGGTTATTGTGTAAAAAAAAAGACATATTTAGCCACCGGACAGAATGCCCCCGCCCACTGTAAAAAACACTGTAAAAAAGATTGCGAAAATTGCTAAAACTATAGAAAGCAGTAAATTAAAACATTTTAACACATTTTTATTTACTTTAATTACAATCTAAAACATAAACCTTGGTTGTAAAAAAACAAAGTTGTCCTTTAATGTCTGACTGTACCAAGTGCTGTCTACATGTTTGACTAATTCAAGAACAAATCAACAGCTACCTCAGCGAGCATAAACTGTTGTTTGAATTCCAATCGGGCTTCAGAACCTCCCATTCCACTGACACATGCCTACTGTATCTGACCGACTACATCAAACGTGAGGTAGACGCGGGCAAATACTGCGGCATGGTCATGTTGGACCTCCAAAAAGCGTTCGACACTGTAAACCACTCAATTTTACTTGATAAGCTGAGGGCGATTGGTTTTGACTGCACATCACTAAACTGGATGAGATCTTACCTGGAGGGAAGAGAACAAGTGGTTGACATCAACGGAACCATGTCCTCATCCCTCCCGGTGAGCTGTGGGGTTCCTCAGGGCAGCATTCTAGGGCCGTTACTGTTTCTTCTATACATTAACGACATGAGTGCTGCCTGTAACTGCAAATTGTTCCTGTTCGCTGATGACTCGGCACTCCCGGGATCTCGGGAGAGGACAAGTTGCAAGTTGAGGAGGCGCTCAGCTCCGAACTCTCAAAAATCCGTACTTGGCTTACCGATAACAAACTGTCACTACACCTTGGGAAAACTGAATCCATTCTCTTTGGGACCAAACATTCCCTCAGACAGATGGATGTAAATGATTTCAAGGTCAAGTCGTTGACACAATTATCTCTAGCAAAGAAGAGATTACCTATTTGGGTTGTGTTCTTGACAAATACCTGACAGGTGAAAGCATGGCTACAAAGGTGGTCAAAAGAGTAAACCAGAGAACCACATTTATGGGCAGAGTTTCCTCTTTTGTCAACCCTCAGGACCCTCTCTGGGGCCCTGATTCAACCACTTTTTGACTATGCTTGCACCTCCTGGTACTCCAACACCTCAGTGTCACTGAAGACTAAGCTTCAAACCTCCCAAAACAAACTGATTCAGCTACTCCTCGGATTGGGGCCCATGACCCACCTTTCTCCCACCCATTTTGCCAGCCTAGGCTGGCTCAGGGTGGAAGACAGGGTTAAACAACTAAAAATGGGACTGGCCTTCAAAATTGTAAATGCAAATTTGCCCGATATGCCCCCTATACCCGCATATCTGAGTAAATACCTCCAAAAGGTTAGCGACACCCACAGTCACAATACCAGAGGGAGCGTTAACAACAATTTGGTACCACCCACAGAGCGCACAAACATAACATGACTTGTCTTTTAGTTCTACTGGATCTCTTCTCCACTAGTCCCTCACTAACATTAGTCAACTTTTTATTTGTTGACAAAATTGTCAATATATTTAGTGTTGGTTTTAGTCATCATAGCTTTTATTTTGTTTCATTTCGTCAGTGAAAAAAGGTAGTCGAGTAGTTTTCAGAAAAGTGTTTTCGGAAAAGGATTTAGAAGACATTTGTAGAATCGGCCTCAGGTCATAATGGGTTAAATAGATTGACTGTTTACTTGGCATCCTATAGTTTCAAGGTACAGATTGTCATTTTGAGAGTAAATTGTTTAGACTGACACTATGTCCTTGGTTTATCTGTGATCCTAGTTTACTGAGGCACTAGTACTACACCGTTCTCTACATTCTATTTATTATGTACCTTGCTTAAGTCACTCTGGATCAGTCAGCTGAATGCCTACCAGTGGTTGAAAAAGTACTCACATTTTTGTACCTAAGTAAAAGTATCAATACTGCACTGTAGAAATACTCTGTTTCAAGTAAAAGTCTGGAATTCATGAGTGAAAGTACAAAAGTATTGGAATCAAAATGTACCTAAAGTACCAAAAGTAGAAAGTAGGCCTACTCATTATGCAGAATGTCCCATTTCACAAGTTTTCAAATGTATGAAAATCTTTTGAAAATGGCAGATCTACAAGCTCACAATGCGTCGCATCGCGACGCATTGTGAGCTTGTAGATCTGCTATTTTCAAATGGCCGAAATAGGGCTGAAGTGGTTAATGTACTATGTTTTGTGATAATAATCAAAGTCTACAAAGTAACTAGTAAAGTTTTCAAGTAATTGTAGTGGAGTAAAAGTACAATATTTGCCTCTGAGATGTAGTGTAAGTAGTAGAAGTAAAAGTACTGAAAATTGCAAATACTCCAGTAAAGTAAAAATACCTAAACAATTTACTTAAGTGCAGTACTTGAGTAAATGTACTTAGTTACTTTACACCACTGGTAATAGTATAAAATGTATGTGTGTGTGATCTACAAGCTCACATGATGTCGCATTGCTGCACATTGTGAGCTTGTAGATCAGGGATTTACACAATTTTTTTAAATGGTTGAAAGTAAATGAACATGTTTTGACATATTATGTCATCGTATTCAAGTATTCAAAAATAATTGTGATTATCTCAAATAATTGCAATTAAGGCGATTATGTAACGGTTGTGACAGACCTACATGGTGAGTGACTTAAGAAAAAAAGAGAAACCTTAAGAAAAGAGGATGGATGTTTTTTGGGTAAATTTTCCAAGACAATGACATTCATCTCAGCCATGCGTTCTTCTCTAAAGGAAGATGGGACATCCACTCCCAGGCTGCCTCAGCGCGTGTGTGTGTGTGTGTGTGTGTGTGTGTGTGTGTGTGTGTGTGTGTGCGCGTGCGGGTGTGTGTGTGTGCGTGTGCGTGTGCGTGTGCGTGTGCGTGCGTGCGCGTGTGTGTGTGTGTGTGTGTGTGTGTGTGTGCGTGTATGTAGGGCAGGGCAGTGCGATGCTGCAGCGAAGAAAAAAGGGAAAAAGCCGACGGCACAGAACGGCTGACTGGGCACCCTGCCCCCACCCTGAGACACACACACACACACACACACACACACACACACACACACACACACACACACACACACACACACACACACACACACACACACACACACACACACACACACACACACACACACACATACACACACTTTAGCATTATCATACTTAGCCACATGAACATTAGCGTCCTGATTCCGGTCATAACAGGCAAACATTCTACACAAATAGGAAAGTGTTTGGCAAAAAGCCAAATAGCTGATCTTACAAGACCACAACATGTTGCATCGTGGCGCGCTGTGAGCTTGTAGATCAGCTTTTCTTCCCACACTATTTGTCATGCATAACAGGACGTCTCCCCGTCTCTCCAGCTCTTTTAATAACCAGAAAATACATGTTCTAGTCAGGTTAACTCATTCCATCCAGGAACACATGCTGTGTCATTTTCGATTTTTTAGCTATATTATTTTATACTTTGGGCTATTAAAAAATAGCAGATATAATCAATTCACGATAAAATCGTGAATATAATTAAAAAAACTATATATAGTTTTTTAAAGCAATCCTTTTTTACTCAAATCTTTGCTTCTGGGGGATTCTACATAAAAACAAAAAAACAACAAATACAAAAAAAAACGTAGGTAGCTATAATATCAGTGGTTCTCAAACTTTTTTCATGTCAAGGACCCCCAAAATGATATGTATTTGTCTGCGGACCCCCCCCCCCCCCCCCCCCCCCAATTAACAGTAATGTAGGATCATAGGTAAACCAAAAACCTAGCATCAGTCTACTCTAAACAATATAATATATTCAGATTACGGCGGAAACTGAAGACTCAGCTTGTGTGTGTTCCATGTCATTTAGATAGCATGATACTTAGACAGATGCTAATGTAGCCGGTCCTACACTAGGTTCATTGTGTACCTGGTATCATAGAGTTTCAATGTACAGATTATTGTTTCAATGAGTATATTGTTTAGACCATACATGGGCAACTGGCGGCCTGGGGGCCACATGCGGCCCCCACCTTCACTTAATGCGGCCCGCAGGTTAATATCAGAATAGTGATATATTATTGATTTCAGCTGTTACAATTCCAAACATGCAAACATGACCCGCTTTAATTACTTCAGTCTATTGTAGCTTAATGACTAGTATTAAAAGTATTTTTTTTTAAGTTGTATTAAAGTTAACATAAGTATAACTAAATGCATTTCAAATTAAATAAAAATGTTAATCTTCAGGTTTCCAATTAAAAAATAGCCCCAAAAAAAAAAATCAGGATTCCAATTCAAAAATAGCAGATCTACAAGCTGAAAACGCGTCGTGTTTTCAGCTTGTAGATCTGCTATTTGTGCTACTTTTGTGTGACATAGAATGGCGAAGTACGGTATTCATTTACGAAAAAAAGTACGGAGACAAGTATATGCAATGTGTCCCTCTGGAGTTAAGGTCCTTACACACCGGCGAATATGCGAATATACGCAAAATTCGGACTCGTTCCGAATAATTAAAAGACGCTTTTTCGCTTCGCGAAACTGATGTGGACGCTTGCATTGACTTTATAAGGTTTTAAAAAATAAAACGTATTTATTCGCATGAAGAATTCGCCCCGGTGTGTAAGGACCTTAACCCATTAAGACCTGAGAACGCATCTGTGTGTCATTTTTAGATTTCGTTGGGCTATTCAAAAATAGCAGATCTACAAGCTCATAGCGCGGCACCGAGTGCCGTGCTATGAGCTTGTAGATCTGCTATTTTTTTTTAATCGTGAAAAATGTTGTGCAAATCTTTGAATATATATATATTTAAAGCGAGCATTTCTAGCTAAAATGTTATTGCTTCTGGGGATTCTACAAATGTCTTCTAAATCAGTTTAAAACAGTTTTCTGAAACACTTATGTTGCTATAATATTAATGTCAGTGTCAAGGAGCCCCACAACGATATGTATTTGGCTGCGGACCCCCATCTAAAAAAAAAAAATCCAGGGACCCCCAGAAGCAAAGATTTGAGTAAAAAACAATTGCTTTATAGATATATATTCAAAGATTTGCCAAAAAAAAAACCGATTTAAAAAAAAATAGCAGATATACAAGCTCATAGCGCGGCACTCGGTGCCGCGCTATGAGCTTGTATATCTGCTATTTTTTAATAGCCAAAAGTATAAAATATGGATAAAGTGGTTACACAGATGCGTCCCCCGGTCTTAAAGGGTTAAGTGTGGAAATATAGTGGCCCGGCCTCTCCATCATCAAAGTTGCATCACCCCTGGTTTAGACTGATGCTATAGGTTCTTGGATTACCTGTGATCCTATAGTTTAGCCTACTGAGGCACCACAGTGACTCTCTGCATTCTATGTATGTGATTACCTTGTTTATTGTAAGTCTCTAGTTACGAGCATCTGCTAAATGCCTACATTGTAGATTGTAGAGGTTATACATTGTTGGTCTGGATGTGCTTTCGGTGAAGTGCCCAGCCCCACTATGGTGCTTTCTTCTTCTTGCCGTCCTTGCGTAGTAGTAGGTCACATGTCACATTTGGTCACACTGCCACCTATATGCATCCACTATGCATGAACGCATGCGAGGATTACACACTTATAGATGAACAAAACGGATTTTTACACTGCACGCACAAACACACACACACACACACACACACACACACACACACACACACACACACACACACACACACACACACACACACACACACACACGCTCGCGAGCGAGTGCATGGCACATCGAAACGGCAAATATCGATGCGTCAAGATATGACGTGCATGTCATTGTTTCATATTAGATGGGCCCCCCAGCCCGACGCGTGAACCCCCCCTCCTCCCCTCGCCACACACATACAACACACACACACACACACACACACACACACACACACACACACACACACACACACACACACACACACACACAGACACACACAGACACACACACATACACACCCCCCCACACACACACACAAACACACACACACACACGCACACGCACGCACGCACGCACGTGCACGCGTACACGCACACACACACACACACACACACACACGCACGCGCGTGCGTGCGCACACAAAGCATCCATGCATACTTATATTCACAGGCAAATTATGCACACACATTACATCGATATGCATGATTCATGTACACACACACACACACACACACACACACACACACACACACGTGCGCGCATGCGGTTAGTGTTGGGCCGGCCTCCAGGGGGCTTTTTTTTTTTACAGTGATTCTAGCTGTGAGTGTGATGCAGTGACTGCGCCGCTCCGCTCTGTAGGTATAACGAGACATGGCAGTGACGCATGTGTCCACCTCCCTCCCTCCTCCAATGTACAGCAACACAGCACAGAGCTAAGAATAATACTCTGTATGTCTGTCTGTGCCATCTAGGCCAGTGGTTCTCAACCTGTGGGGTCCGGGGACCCCCAGGGGGGTCCCCACATGATTTGGGGGGAACATACAGTAGCATGTTCTGTAAACATATGCATAAGGTTCATTGTTTGCCTGGTATCCTATAGTTTCAATGTACAGATTATTATTTTAGTATATCGTTTAGACCAGGGGGTCCTCAGAGTTAATACAGGGGGCCCGCTAAATCTTTGTGTGATGTTTTTTTTTTTTTTTTACATGAACCACTTGAACCCTAGCATCCCTTTTCTGAGGAGAACTTAAGCCAAAAATAGCCGATCTACAAGCTCACAACGCCTCGCGCTGCGAGGAGTTGTGAGCTTGTAGATCGGCTATTTTTGGAGTTATAGGTGTAGAGGGAAAAAGGAGCAGCAAAAGTTTATCTGAAACACAATTTTAGACAATATAGAGGGGGTCCCTGCTTCATCGCTCTCTCAGCTAGGGGGTCCTTGGCCTGAAAACGTTGAAGACCCCTGGTTTAGACTGATATGCTATGGTTCATGGTTTACCTGAGATCCTAATGTACTGACGCACTGCACTGTCTCTGTGCTTTAGACGTTATGTGATTACCCTGCTTAGTGGAAGTCACTCTGGATACGAGCTTCTGCTAAATAACTACATACTTTCCATCCATCCGTCCATCCATCCATCCATCCATCCATCCATCCATCCATCCATCCATCCATCCATTCATCCATCCATCCATCCATCATCCATCCATCCATCCATCCATCCATCCATCCATCCATCCATCCATCCATCCATCCATCCATTCATCCATCCTAGAAACAAAGCTTCTACTCCACTACATCTCAGAGGTAAAAAATTTATTTTTTCTCCACTACAACTATTTGAAAAACTTTAGTTACTAGTTACTTCGTAGATTTTGATTATTATTACAAAACATACATTAACCACTTCAGCCCTATATACAGGGGTCATCAATATGTCCGTACGCGGACACACGTGTCCGTGGCAAAGACTTGGTCTCGTCCGTGGCACATTTTAGATTTTCTTTTTTTACACACCATTATAATGTTCTTATTTTGATCATAAGACCCAGTTACTGAATGTCAGTCTCCAGGTTTTCTTCAGAATATGTATATGACACTGATATACTACGTCTTTATGGCACATTAGGAGTCCACTAAGACAGTGGTTCTAAAACAACAACAAAAAGTACTAGTGGTTCCCAAATGTTTGATTTGCAAGGACCCTCTTAACTCTGAGAGTGTACCGTTTTGGTTCCATTTGTACACTCTCAGAGTTACAGACCTGTTACGGTCATTCAGGGCTATGTGTTTCTGGTAATATCATTTTTTATGTCTGTGTCAAAAATGGAATTTTGACCAAAATGTCCACCACAAGCCAGCATGCCGATGACTCCTGCCTATATACATTTCGGCCATTTGAAAATAGCCGATCTACGAGCTCACAATGCGTCGCATCGCGACGCATTGTGAGCTTGTAGATCTGCTATTTTCAAAAGATTTGTATACATCTGAAAATTTGTGAAATGGGACATTCTGCATAATGACTACTTTCTACTTTTGCGGCCTGTGAATGATCCAAGCACCACCGAAGAAGAGTAGCCTACACCCAGAAATCACGTGATCAAAAAAAAAAAAAAGCTATAGGCACCTTTCATGTTAAAGGATTTATGAAAGCCATTTTTTCTCGGCTTTCTATTAATATAGCATCACGATCCGTTTAAACACTTTAACTCAATATGCAGTACATCGGCTATTCGAAAATAGCCGTTCTACAAGCTCACAACGTGTCACGATGTGACATGTTGTGAGTTTGTAGATCTGCTATTTTCAAAAAAAAAATCGTTAACCATTTTGTCATATTGGGTATATTTCTTAAAGGTTCTATGACATTCATTTTCACTTTTTTTATTTTTAATGTTTTTTGGGGGGTTTTAAGACCTCAATTACACCCAAAAAATCTGAACTTTGAACATTCAGTGGATTTTCTGTGGTCTGGGGTTTTCTGAATAATCAGGCTGAAAAGTAATCTGAGCTTGGCCCTTCGGCAGTGAGGTCACAGTCGATTAATCCCGCCCACTCTCCTCCTCGCCCCTCCCCTCCCCTATCCTTTCCTTTGGGGGGGGCGGAGCAGAGGCGATGATTGACAGGCAAAATCCCTCACCAGCGACACCCGCAGGCAAAGATTTCTTTTTTCATTGCAGTTGAAAAGGCTTTAGAAATGTGAGATAAAAACACCTGCCATGGATCAATGGAGTGGAATTTTTTGTTAAAACTTTCTATACACGTTTGAAGGACCATGACACAGACTTTTAATGTGTGGTAAAACTGAATGTCATGAAACCTTTAAACATCTTGTATGGGGGGGTTTCCTGGCACACAACCTTTTCAGATGGGGGGTCCGTGGGCCAGATACATACTGTACATACATTAATTTGGGGGTCCTTGACATGAAAATGTTTGAGAACAACTAAGACAAAGAGTGGCGTGTAAAACAAGGCTTAACAAGTTAAAGAGGACAGAGTGTCCTTGATATGAAAAAAAAAAAACTCTATTTACTTGGGGGCAGGAATGTTCTGATCATGTTTCTCCCGCCCCCCCCCCCCCCGCCCCCATCCTGATCCCAGTCATTTGATATTCACCATCTGATCCCATGCAGTTTAAAAAGGATATAATTGACGTTAATTATTGAGAAAACAAGCTCACAATGTTGAGCTTGTAGATCTGGTATTTTCAAAATATTTTGTATACATTTGAAAACTTGGGACATTTTGATATCAATACGTTTGTACTTTTACTCAAGTACATTTTGAATTCCGGAATTCCGGACAATTATTTGAAAACTTTACTTACTATTACTTTTCCGATATAAATTATGATTTATGAAACAAACGTTAACCACTTCAGCCCTATTTCATACCTAGGCTATTTGAAAATAGCCGATCTACAAGTCGTTGTGAGCTTGTAGATCTGCTATTTTCATATATTTTTGTACTTTTACTTTTGGTACTTTAAGTACATTTTGATACCAATTTTGTACTTTTACTCTAGTAAAAAAAATCCTGGAATTTTACTTTTACCGGCCAACCAAAACATGGTCGGCCGCTGTTAAACTCAGGTTGTGCGCGGCCACAGTTTTTTGCAGCCAGCGCATTCTAAATAAATGGAGTGACCCACCTGTCACTCACTCTCAGGACCCTCCCATGCAACAGCTACAACCAGTTGCTCTATCACCTAAGCACCATGTCACTTCCTGAGTCTTCCTGGGTCCGCCTTCCACTCACCCGATTGGACAGAGGGGGAAAAGCAGCGTAGAGCGCATAAACGCAAGATGCGCGAGACCATGAATCCACGCATTTGCAATCCACGCAGTATTTCTACCAGTGTTGATTTTGTGGACTAAAACTATGACGAAAAAGTTTGTTGACTACCTTTTTTTTCACTGACGAAAACACAATAAAAACAAAGCTATGATGACTACAACTAAGACTAAATATAATTGACAATTTCGTCAAACAAATAAAAACTAGACTAAAATGTTAGTGAGGGATCTAGTGGAGAAGAGATCCAGTAGAACTAAAAGACAAGTCATTTCATGTTTGGTTACGCTCGGGTGTTTTCAGCATGCGACCAAGTGTAAAATCAGACCTTACGACTCCGTCAAGGCACCGTCAAAATACATTTTAGTCGACTAAATCAACTGTAGATTTAGTCGACTATAATCTTATGATATTTAGTCACACTGATGATACGTCCCAGGTGCATCCATGTGATGTTTTTTCGTTATAGTTATTCTATTTATAGTGGCTCATAGGAATGTATAGACTACGTGACAACCAGGAATAGATTGGTGACCACCGGAGAGACGGGTGACAGCCGGAATGTAGACGGCATCCGGGAGCAGTTTGGGTTGGCGCCCCCAGTCTGTGTCTTCCGTGAGGAAGAAGCCCAACAAATCCACGGTGAGGCCTTTAGGAGGGCCATTCAAGCAAGACGCAAAGGGAGCCTGCAGTACCACCACGAGCCAAGACACCATCACACCAGAATGAAATGTTTGGAGCGGGGGAGTCTGGTGCAGCGCTCAGGTCCTGGACCTGGTGAGACGGAGGAGGAGCCCGGCCAGGAGGCCATCCACAGAGCCTAGTCCCTCCACGGGCCAGAGTATCTCCTCTCCCCCATTCCTGGCAGAGTAGTTTCGGACAAGCGTATTGAGTGGCCCTGTCTTTCCCTATTTAGGACTGACCGAGCTACCTGGGACGTAAGTCGGGGCTTGATCAACCCTGGCTGGGTCACCTGGGCGAGGGTGTATGTTGCGAGACCCGAAACATCCTATGACCCCAGGCTACAACACTGATGATACGTCCCAGGTGCATCCATGTGATGTTTTTTTCGTTATAGTCGACTAAAACTAGACAAAAACTAAGACATTTCAGATGACTAAAATATGACTAAAACCAAATGGAATTTTATTCAAAAGACTATGACAAAAACTAAATCAAAATCTGCTGTCAAAATCAACACTGATTTCTACAGTATTGATACTTTTACTTAAGTAAAACATTTGAGTACTTTTTCCACCAGGAATTCCATGCCCCATTATACTGATGATGACAGTAATACTATGGGGCCCCATGTATGGCCCTGGGCCATATGAATCATTGTGACTTTTCACCGCCTTACACAACAGCCACAAAAGTACAAATACATATAGCCGAGAATGCGTTATGTTTGAACCGTTTTCAACTTCCATCTGCAGATGGAATACCGCACACCTATAGGATGTAAGGAAAATAAGATGAATGTGAGAGCTTAAAGGAGTAGTTCACCCAAACAATGACTTATTTTCTATCAATTACTGTACACATCCCGTGAAGCCTTGAATTCATGGAGATTTTTTGTGTTTTTTTGTCGCGTTCCTAAGGCAATAATTTAAGTCTCTCCTACTGTCTCGGTCATCAAATTATTGAAAAATCCTCTATACGCTGTATGTTCACTGTTTGTTTTGATAGACACGGACATTTTTGGTCTACCAAAACAAACAGTAAAAACACCAAAATACATTGAGGGGGAAATGTGTTTCTGCAGGTAAACACCACCAACCACACTACTCCAGTGTGTTTCTATAGGTAAACACCACCACACTACTCCAGTGTGTTTCTATAGGTAAACACCACCCACTACTCTAGTGTGTTTCTGCAGGTAAACACCACCAACCACACTACTCTAGTGTGTTTCTGCAGGTAAACACCACCAACCACACTACTCTAGTGTGTTTCTGCAGGTAAACACCACCACACTAATCCAGTGTGTTTCTACAGGTAAACACCACTAACCACACTACTCCAGTGTGTTTCTATAGGTAAACACCACCACACTACTCCAGTGTGTTTCTATAGGTAAACACCACCCACTACTCTAGCGTGTTTCTGCAGGTAAACACCACCAACCACACTACTCTAGTGTGTTTCTGCAGGTAAACACCACCAACCACACTACTCCAGTGTGTTTCTGCAGGTAAACACCACCCACTACTCCAGTGTGTTTCTATAGGTAAACACCAACCACACTACTCCAGTGTGTTTCTATAGGTAAACACCACCACACTACTCCAGTGTGTTTCTATAGGTAAACACCAACCACACTACTCCAGTGTGTTTCTATAGGTAAACACCACCCACTACTCTAGTGTGTTTCTGCAGGTAAACACCACCAACCACACTACTCTAGTGTGTTTCTGCAGGTAAACACCACCAACCACACTACTCTAGTGTGTTTCTGCAGGTAAACACCACCACACTAATCCAGTGTGTTTCTACAGGTAAACACCACTAACCACACTACTTCAGTGTGTTTCTGCAGGTAAACACCACCCACTACTCCAGTGTGTTTCTATAGGTAAACACCACCACACTACTCCAGTGTGTTTCTGCAGGTAAACACCACCCACTACTCCCGTGTGTTTCTATAGGTAAACACCACCACACTACTTCAGTGTGTTTCTATAGGTAAACACCACCCACTACTCCAGTGTGTTTCTATAGGTAAACACCACCCACTACTCCAGTGTGTTTCTATAGGTAAACACCACCCACTACTCCAGTGTGTTTCTATAGGTAAACACCACCACACTACTCCAGTGTGTTTCTATAGGTAAACACCACCACACTACTTCAGTGTGTTTCTATAGGTAAACACCACCCACTACTCCAGTGTGTTTCTATAGGTAAACACCACCCACTACTCCAGTGTGTTTCTATAGGTAAACACCACCCACTACTCCAGTGTGTTTCTATAGGTAAACACCACCACACTATTCCAGTGTGTTTCTGTAGGTAAACACCACACACTACTCCAGTGTGTTTCTATAGGTAAACACCACCACACTATTCCAGTGTGTTTCTATAGGTAAACACCACCACACTATTCCAGTGTGTTTCTATAGGTAAACACCACCACACTATTCCAGTGTGTTTCTATAGGTAAACACCACCACACTATTCCAGTGTGTTTCTGTAGGTAAACACCACCACACTATTCCAGTGTGTTTCTGTAGGTAAACACCACCCACTACTCCAGTGTGTTTCTATAGGTAAACACCACCCACTACTCCAGTGTGTTTCTATAGGTAAACACCACCCACTACTCCAGTGTGTTTCTATAGGTAAACACCACCCACTACTCCAGTGTGTTTATATAGGTAAACACCACCCACTACTCCAGTGTGTTTCTATTGGTAAACACCACCACACTACTCCAGTGTGTTTCTGTAGGTAAACACCACCCACTACTCCAGTGTGTTTCTATAGGGAAACACCACCACACTACTCCAGTGTGTTTCTATAGGTAAACACCACCCACTACTCCAGTGTGTTTCTATAGGTAAACACCACCCACTACTCCAGTGTGTTTTTATAGGTAAACACCACCACACTACTCCAGTGTGTTTCTATAGGTAAACACCACCCACTACTCCAGTGTGTTTCTGCAGGTAAACACCACCACACTACTCCAGTGTGTTTCTGCAGGTAAACACCACCACACTACTCTAGTGGCTGATGCCTGCTGCTATAGAGGGAAATGATGCGTAACACAAATAAATAAATAAATGAATTCATACATTATGTTGTAATATAAACAACACATGGCAAAGTTACATGCTACGCCTTTAACCTTCTAAGTATGAGCTCAATAGGAACAGTGTGGCACATGGGAACGTCCAATAGGGGAATAGAGTTGTGTGTAACAGCTGTGCTGGTGGTTTGGACCAGGTCATTGTTCAGAGAGAGTTGCTGTTTGAACAAACATGTGTCAACGGCAGATGTTTGCATCCAGGGCTCAAATATGTTTCTTTCTGTAGTTTAACCTCTCTCTGACCCTGCCATCCCCGTTATGGGCGTATCATTATATAGAACAAACATTTTAACCACATTAACACATTGACCGCCGGGCCCGTAGTTCTACGGGCCGTTAAATCCAACGCTTAAGCGCCGATCCCGTAGCCTACGGGCTGTGGTGCTTTTTCCTTTTTTTCGAATTTTTTTTTTTTTTTCAATTTTCCGGTACGGCACATTTCATTGTAACACCACCGGAAACAGAATTATTTGGGATCCGGTTTTGACGATCACGCCGGCTCCCATTCTAAAGTCTACACTGAAACGCCATTTTCTTCGATTGTAGTTTTTCTCCTCGCTGATCACTGTTTAACATAAACCGTTCTAACTCAACAATGGATGCCCCGTTTGACACGTGGTTTGGACTGGTAGACGCAGGGAGATGTCCGCGATGTTTACAAACAGTGCACAGATCAATCTTAAGGATTTTAACGACGTCTATGGCAACGTGAAAAAAACAAAAAACAACAATAAAACGTTGGCACTGGTGAGTACATTATGAGATTAACCTCTGGCGGTCAATGTGTTAAGACCTGAGGCCGATTCTACAAATGCCCTCTAAATCATTAGTTCTCAAAAGTTTTCCTAATTCAAAATCATTCAAGATTTTTTCAAACGCTTTCAAGATTTTATTTGCAAAACTGTTAAAAAATAGCAGATGTACAAGCTCGCAGCGCGGCACAAAGTGGCGCACTGTGAGCTTGTAGATCTGCAATTTATTTTGATAGCCAACGCTAAAATCTAAATTGACACTGTAGCTTATTTCCCGGTTTTAATGGGTAAAAAAAAAGAAATCAGAGCTAGAGTACAAGCTCACAATGTGTCAAATTCTGCTGTTTTCGAATAGCCTAAATATAATTTAAGGCATAAGTGGTCAAATTAATAAATCATGCCACACAATGGCGTAGTAAAATTCTACACGTCCTCTGCCAGTTTGGGATATGTGGCCTTTTCCGTAATTATTATTTTATTGCCTAACAATCCGCATATCGTCTCTGTCGGGTGGAAACCTCATATGTCCAAAACTGTTACTTGTCAGGGCGTTAACTCTTAAGGTCCTTACACACCGGGACGATTTTTTTCATGCGAATATTACGTTTTTTTTAAAACACCTTATAAAGTCAATGCAAGCTTCCACACCAGTTTCGCGGAGCGAAAAGAAGCGTCTTTTAATTATTCGGAACGAGTCCGAATTTTGCATATATTCGCATATTCGCCGGTGTGTAACCGCCTTTAAACTGCCAGAGTTCCTCTAGAACAGTCTGTAGCCTCTGCCAGTGTTTTCTAAGCTAGTACTTAAAAAAAAAAATATTTGTATGTCCGTTTATTTTTTAACATTGAAGTGAATGGAGCAGCAACTTTTTGGAAAATGTTATCTCCTGGTTCTTTGTGACAAACGGAAAAACGGAAAAACCCCAAAAATAAAGAAACATTTTTAGATTTTTTTTTTTAGCAGACGCTTTTATCCAAAGCGACTTACAATAAGTGCATTCAACATAGGTAGGGAACGAGACTACTAATCACCAGAAGTCTTAAGTGTATTTCCTGCATAAACAAGCAACCAAGAGTATACCTAGCGCTAAGGTAAAAGTGCAATATATCAGCTACCTACTTTCTTAAACAGATGAGACAAAATAGCAAAATAAAATGAGCATGAGCTAAAACCAATAAGTGTATCGACTAAACAACATCCAATAAAACAATACAAAAATAAAACAAGAGTTTGTACAACTAGTTAACAACAAGTAGGCCACACAGTTAGAACACGGAGATGAGAGGTTTCTGCCCCACAGCGACGATATTAACCCATTCAAACCGGGAACGCATCTGTGTCATTTTTTGATGTATTTGGCTATTAAAAAATCGTGAAAATGTGTGCAAATCTTTGAATAATATATATATACATTTTTAACTCAAATCTTTGCTTCATGGGGGTCCCTGGAACAACATATTTTGAGATGGGGGGTCCGTGGACAAATACATATCATTTCGGGTGGTCCTTGACATGAACAAAGTTTGAGAACCACTGGTATTATAGCAACATAAGTTAAAAAAAACTGTTAGGATTTAGAAGACAATTTTCTAGAATCCCCAGAAGCAAAGATTTGAGTTACAAAAAATATATATATTCAAAGATGTATACACATGTTTCACTATTTTTCAAAAACTTGTAGATCTGCTATTTTTGAATACCCAAATATATGTACAAATGACACAGATGCGTTCCCGGTCTTAATGGGTTAAATAATGAACAGCTGTTTGTGCTCAGACCTGAGCTCATGTACCGTATACATGACCTTATGTCTGACCTGAGCTCATGTACCGTATACATGACCTTATGTCTGACCTGAGCTCATGTACCGTATACATGACCTTATGTCTGACCTGAGCTCATGTACCGTATACATGACCTTATGTCTGACCTGAGCTCATGTACCGTATACATGACCTTATGTCTGACCTGAGCTCATGTACCGTATACATGACCTTATGTCTGACCTGAGCTCATGTACCGTATACATGACCTTATGTCTGAGACGCAGCCCATAGGCTTCATTACTCATGAACCAGTGGTGGAAAGTAACTAAGTACATGTACTCAAGTACTGTACTTAAGTAGAATGTTGAGGTATTTTGACTTTACTGGAGTATTTCCAGTTTTCAGTGCTTTTACTTCTACTCCACTACATCTCAGAGGCAAATATTGTACTTTTACTCCACTACAATTATTTGAAAACTTTAGTTACTAGTTACTTTGCAGATACACATTATGTCATTATAAAACATACATTAACCACTTTAGCCCTATTTTATACCTAGGCTATTTGAAAATAGCAGATCTATAAGCTCACAACGCGTCGCGATGGAACGCGTGAGAGCTTGTAGATCAATTTTTTCAAACATGTTAGTACTTTTACTTTTGAAATATTTTGATGCCAATACCTTTGTACTTTTACTCAAGTAACATTCTGAACACATAGCATTTACTTATTAGTATAAGTATTTTTATATTGTGATATTGCTACTTTTACTTAAAGTCGTAGTAGGTAAGTTTAAAAAAAACCTCTGCTGGTCACTTTAGTGCATTGCTGCATTACCCAGAATTCCATTTGTTTTCACCGGAAGGCCGGAAGCGTTTCAAAAAGTGTTCTTTGTGTTGTTTTATACTATCTGCGGATCAAAAATAACAGAAACACCAGATCTATAAGCTCACAACACAGTATTTTGACCTCCTCTGCTAGTGTTGAAACTGTTTGAACATGGACAACGTAATACATTTCTGTCTATCATTAATGACAGGTCTAACACAGGGAGGACAGGGTTCAGGTTTTTAACGATGCGTTAACCTTCTGTTGATATATTTCCGACGACAGTCAGTTGGAGTAACATCATTGGGTAATCTAAGTAATGACACCATCATCACGTAACGACATCACAATGTCAACCATGTCCTTTAAAATGTATCGTCAAGCAAAACAAAACAAAGCGTCATTTATAAACTTTTACCAACATATCCAGCCGTAGCGACTTCCCCTGAACATCATGCATCAACACTGATGAACAGTCTGCTGCCATTCAATTTGTCATATTTGGAGATCAACAGTCATCGACTTCCTTGATTGGCCAACACGACTGATTTGCCTTAACCCTTTGCGTGACATTTGTGCCACTGAAACAATATAAGTCATAAGACACAGTCGCTCACATTAGGACTACATTATTTTACAGAGGAAGCATTTAGAAGTCCAAATTAACTTACAGTGTGGGAAATGTTCTGCTGGACGGTACATCTGAACGGAGGACCAAAAGGACGCAGTTATGCTGCTGTTGTAGTGGAGCACAAGGTGTACACCTTTGGGTGGAGAACTCTGTTATGGCAAATCAGTCAGATGGATGTCTATGTTTTCAACACAGTGTCTTTATGCTGGATGAAGTTGCCCAAGTTGACAACTGGAAGAGGGGAACGTTGCCTTAATGTTCCATTAAAACGTGAGGGCCACACAGCTGTGCTAATAGACGATACCATCTACATCTGGGGAGGGATGCCTGGCAACAACGTTCTTTATGCATATGATGTGGACGCCCACAGAACGTTCAAACCCCATGTTTCTGGGGCCGCTCCAGAGTGGAGGGTGAACCACTCAGCCTGTGTCTTGGGGAAGGTCATGTTTATCAATGGAGGAGGATACACCCCCACTAATGACATCTACAAGTTGGACACTACCACAATGGTCTGGGCTTTAATTAACACCAGAGGAACTCCTCCACCTGTTTGGCAATGTCACTCTGCCACCATCATCGGGACAAAGATGTTTGTTGTACTTGGAACCCGATTCCCTTGGTACAGGTGGGTCTCCCACAGGAACATCAGAGTGTTTGACACAGAGACCAACTGCTGGCTGAACACGCCTTCTACACAGCTTCTTCAAGACGGACACAGTAGTCATTCATCCTTTACCTATAATGGAGAGCTTTACATAAATGGTGACTACACCTTCCAATATCTTTGGAAATTCAATCCAGAGACTTTCTCCTGGACGAAGGTTGAGACGAAGGGGAAAAGCCTGTCGGCATATAGTGTGTTCTGTTGCGTCGTAGGAGATCGTATCATCCTCTCTGGGGCAAACGACACAACCAATGACCTGTATATCCTAGACCTCAGTCCTAGTCTCAAGACGTTATGCAAGCTGGCAGTTATTCAGCACGGTCTGGAGCTGTCGGAACTCCCACATAACATCAGGTGGGAACTGACTCCCATGACTACCAACTTGAACAATACAATGTGGGCAAGGATAAAGAGGATGATGATGTGAATCTGTTACACACACCACTAAAGGCCTAGATGTGAGGGCCGCGACGGAAAGATGATGTGACGACGGAAAACTAGATGTGAGGGCCGCAAAGCGGCCCTGACATCTAGTTATTATTATTACTATATAAGCAATCTGGGAACCCAGAGCCAATGAGAATGAAAAACAGCGCCCTCTGCTGTTTGTACTATCTCACATTGGCTCTGGGACAATGACGACGTAGCACAAGTGCGCATAGGAAACCGGGGTTTTAGTCTGCCTTCACGCTCCACTTCCGGGTGGTGCGACTATGTTTTCATTCCCACTAACAATATTTCTACACGGAACACTAACACCACTTCTCCCAGAGAATATGGATCGTTTTGGTTATAAGCCCACTTGTTTCTATGATGAAAGAGCAAGTTAAAATGTGAATATCTTTCCGTGGTTTTGTCTGCTCCGAGGACGCTATTGTTAAATTAGTTTCGGCTTGTTTCGAGTAGGGAAGGATCAGCGCACACGTAAATCCCGCCCACTACATTTGATTGGGTAAAGCGCGGCCTGCTTCCTGATCTGAAGGCACGCCCATGCTCACACAGTGCGTACACGTTATGACGAACCTTCATGACAGATTCCAACGCAGAGCAGAATCTGTTCTTGAGAGATTACTATATAAGTAACAGACTAATAAACAAACGAATCTTCAGAGCAGAAACTTAATCTTACCTACATCTTAACTCTTTGCCTGCCACGGACGAGGGACCTCGTCAGATTCTGCCAAGGCGCAGCCTACCACTGACGAGTTCTGAGTGGTTCTCCACCAGATGGCGGTGTTATCTACCCTATGAATGATGCTTTCACTGCCTGATGCCGTCATTTAAAAAAGATAAAGAGCTTGTTTATTTACAAAAACAAGCCTCATGCAAATGGTCGCAGCTGTGTTTGGCCGAGCTCAGACCTACTCTGGAGTGGTGCCAAAATAGGCCCCCATTTCAGACCCCTTTGACGCCACGAAGCCCAGGTCCTTGTATTGGAAACGGCGGCACAAGTGGGTGGTGTGGTGTGGTGTGGTGCCATGCCAGTGGAAAGGGGGCTTTTAGGTGGGGTCTGTGGTTCCTTGAGGGGGGTTTCCAAATGGTCCAAATGGCCCCTTACGGATGTATAACTCTGAGAGTGTACAAATACGGGTCCATTTGGTTCCATTTGTACACTCTCAGAGTTATGAGGGTCCTTGAAATAAAAATAAAAAGGTTTTAGAACCACTGACTGTGCTACACTAAATGGAACATAGCCTTAATTAGCATCATTGGTAGCACCTGTGAAGGGAGTCACAGGTGTCACAACAAGATGATCACAACAAGATGATGTGACGACGGAAAACTAGATGTGAGGGCCGCAAAGCGGCCCTGACATCTAGTTATTATTATTACTATATAAGCAATCTGGGAACCCAGAGCCAATGAGAATGAAAAACAGCGCCCTCTGCTGTTTGTACTATCTCACATTGGCTCTGGGACAATGACGACGTAGCACAAGTGCGCATAGGAAACCGGGGTTTTAGTCTGCCTTCACGCTCCACTTCCGGGTGGTGCGACTATGTTTTCATTCCCACTAACAATATTTCTACACGGAACACTAACACCACTTCTCCCAGAGAACATGGATCGTTTTGGTTATAAGCCCACTTGTTTCTATGATGAAAGAGCAAGTTAAAATGTGAATATCTTTCCGTGGTTTTGTCTGCTCCGCGGACGCTATTGTTAAATTAGTTTCGGCTTGTTTCGAGTAGGGAAGGATCAGCGGACACGTAAATCCCGCCCACTACATTTGATTGGGTAAAGCGTGGCCTGCTTCCTGATCTGAAGGCACGCCCACGCTCACACAGTGCGTACACGTTATGACGAACCTTCATGACAGATTCCAACGCAGAGCAGAATCTGTTCTTGAGAGATTACTATATAAGTAACAGACTAATAAACAAACAAATCTTCAGAGCAGAAACTTAATCTTACCTACATCTTAACTCTTTGCCTGCCACGGACGAGGGACCTCGCCAGATTCTGCCAGGGCGCAGCCTACCATTGTCGAGTTCTGAGTGGTTCTCCACCAGATGGCGGTGTTATCTACCCTATGAATGATGCTTTCACTGCCTGATGCCGTCATTTAAAAAAAGATAAAGAGCTTGTTTATTTACAAAAAACAAGCCTCATGCAAATGGTCGCAGCTGTGTTTGGCCGAGCTCAGACCTACTCTGGAGTGGTGCCAAAATAGGCCCCCATTTCAGACCCCTTTGACGCCACGAAGCCCAGGTCCTTGTATTGGAAACGGCGGCACAAGTGGGTGGTGTGGTGTGTGTGGTGTGGTGTGGTGCCATGCCAGTGGAAAGGGGGCTTTTAGGTGGGGTCTGTGGTTCCTTGAGGGGGGTTTCCAAATGGTCCAAATGGCCCCTTAAGGATGTATAACTCTGAGAGTGTACAAATGGAACCAAATGGACCCGTAACTCAGAGTTATGAGGGTCCTTGAAATAAAAATAAAAAGGTTTTAGAACCACTGACTGTGCTACACTAAATGGAACATAGCCTTAATTAGCATCATTGGTAACACATGTGAAGGGAGTGCGGAAGAGGCCCTATTCCTTTCCAATATGGCTGCAGCGCACAGAGCCTATTGGTCTATTGAACGCACCGAGCGACCATCGAGTGCCTCACTATACGTCTCCATAGCAAGTAAGGCATGTAACAACATTTTTTTATTTATTTTTTTGTATCCCATGATTTTTTAACCCAAATGCCAATTGCCTATGTAATCCTGGGCACTACTCTCCCTCTGCCAGCCTAGGGAGAGCTCCTCATTGCATGAGGAGCAAGCAGGCCACTTCTTATCACCCGACAGGGGGGGAGGTTCCCTGGTTGGACGTAGCGCGTGGAAGGAACACGTTATTCCAACCAGTTCCTTTCCCCTCCATCAGGCGCCCCGGCTGACTAGGGGGGAGGCAGTATAGAGACCAGGATTACTGCATGTTTTTGTGAGGGTATTAACTACCCTAGGAGACAAGGGGGAGAACATGCAAACTCCACACAGAGTAGGCCCTTTCACCAACCCCACCTAGGGTATGAGCACTGATGACACGGAAGAGAGAACACGCCCCCAGGGCCCACAGCGTCCCCGGCGGGAATCGAACCCAGGACCTTGTAGCTGTGAGGCGACAGCGCTACCGACTGCGCCACCGTGCCCCCTATTTATTTTTTTTCAACAATATGTTTATTTATTTTTTTCTTTTACACAAAATAAAACAACATTATAATACAATATAAAGAAAACAGAAAACAAAAATGGACATTTACATTAAATCATACAAGACAATCATTGAAATGACAAAAAACAAAAACAAAAACATAAGAAAAACATACATAGGCATCAACACTACTCCTCTACAGATTCTTCCATTAAATGTGGCAGATTATTGTTTTCCATATATTGAATGAAGCAACCCCACACCTCCTGAAACATCTCTTGTTTGTCCTTAAGTATGTATGTGATTTTTTCTAGAGGTAGGCATAAAGACAATTCCCTGAACCACTGTGCAATGCTTGGTCTATCCGGCCTCTTCCAGGTCAATGCAATTACTCTTTTAGCTTGTAAAAGACAAATATCTATGAATATTCTATCACTGCGCCTTATTCTTTGTCCAACTGGATAGAGGCCTAGCAGAAAGAATGCCCCCCTATTTTTTTAACACAAAATACATTTCCAGACCGATAAATCTTTTTTTAAAGCAAATCCAGTATTTTCTTTTTTGTACACACCCTCAGCTGTTTGCGTCGCAATTTATTTTATTAAATTGATTTAAATGGTCAAGTTTGAGTTTGAATCGATTTTAACCGATTGACCATAAATCGTTAAATGCCGTACAACAAGCGGCACAAACTGTCTAAGTCTGTTGGTTGTCCCCCTTGAGGAAGACGATGATCTAATCTAAAAGCAGTTCCCCCGAGCATCGTATAAAACAAAGACACAGGGCCCTTTTTTTTTTGTTGTACCAGACCAGGCACACAGCCGCACGGATGTCACTTCTAGTTTCCAGCAGACACGGCCATTTTCACGCCCGGCGTTGAATGCATAAGTACTTGTGCATCATCTGCGCGCCCCCCGGCCGTGTTGCTCTTAAACCACTCAAATCCCCTGTAGTCTTAGATTCTAAGACTCTTTAGAGCAGTGGTTTTCATTTTTTTTTCATGCCATGGACCCCTAAATTGATGATATACATTTGGCCGCGGACCCCCATCTGAAAAGGTTTTGTGCCAGGGACCCCCTGCAGAAGCAAAGATTTGAGTTAAAAATGTATATATTCATAGATATGCACACATTTTCAAGATTTTTCAAAACATTGCAGATCTACAAGCTCATAGCACGGCACTCGGTGGCGCGCTATGAGCTTGTAGATCTGCTATTTATGAATAGCCAAAGCTAAGTGGTTAAAATGATGCATGGTGACCTTATGTTAACTAATTTTGCTGGGGACCCCCTTGATTTTTTTGATCCCCACATGATTTTTTTGGGGGGGCGTCCCCAGATGACATTGAAGTGACACATTGAAGGACTTTTAAGATATTTTTAATACCAACAAATAAATCAATAAAAATACCATTACTGTGTTAAAAGTAATTGGTCAAACATTGGCCAAATTGTCAAATATGATAAGGAAGACGCAAACATTTTGAAAACAGCCGATCTACAAGCTCGCAACGCCTCGCAACGCGTTGCAGATTTGCTATTTTCACGATAATTATCTGTGGAATCGAGTCAAACAAAATCTAATGCTTCAACTCCTACAATTCCAAGCTTGTCAGGGTGGGGGGTCCCCAGTTCAAATATGATTATTTTGGGGGGGGTCGCAGCCTGAAAAAGGTTGAGAACCAGCGTCTTAAGGCAACTCCGCACCAAACAGACTCGTCCAGACTATTGCAGACTACTCCAGACTGCAACAGACTGGTATTCGGTTGGCAAAAGTTACCATTTAAGTCTGTCAGCCGACTGGCCATTCATGTGCTAATTTGACTTTTAGCGTGCCAGCGTTGCCAGGTCTGCTTATTATAAGCGACTTTGGGCTTGTTTCCCTGCAAAGCCACTTAGGGATGTTCCCAGCGTTTTTTCTTCACTGACGTGCAGTGGTGTAAGTAACTAGTACATTTACTCAAGTACTGTACTTAAGTACAATTTTGAGGTACTTTTACTTTACTGGAGTATTTCCAATTGTCTATACTTGTACTCCACAACAATTATTTGAAATGTTTAGTTACTAGTTACTTTGCAGATATAAATCATTATGAAACATACATTAACCACTTTAGCCCTATTTTATACCTATAAGCTATTTGAAAATAGCAGATCTACAAGCTCACAACGTGTTGCGATGCACGCGTTCTGAGCTTGTAGTTCTGCTATTTTCAAACATTTTTGTACTTTTACTTTTGGTACTTTAAGTACATTTTTATACCAATACTTTAGTACTTTTACTCAAGTAAATGTTGAATTCTGGACTTTTACTTGTAACAGACTCAGAGTACATCTATTGCATTCAAGCCTGGAATTTCGTCATTTTAGGGGCAAGGCCACTTGGCCTTTGGTGTTGTAATTTTTTGGAGGGCACAAAGGCCCTGCCCGGTCTTCCTGCCAGGGCAGGAAGGCCATCCAAAAAAATAATAATGATTTTTAAGTCCAAAAATGATTTTTAAGTCCACGGAAATAATGCATTTAACTTGAAGGTTAAGGATCATTGTATTTTAATATATTATAAGAATAGTATAACTATCTGTGAAATATAACCCATTTATTTCACAAAATAATGTGTTGGCAAATGACCAATATTTAGTTATATAGGTCTCAATATGTCACATTCAGCCCTGGACTTCACTGACTGAAGTAGGGGTCACATTAATCACATTAGATTCACAGAATGTATTTTACCCACAAGTTATTTTCATTCAAATGAAATGTGAATGAACTTGCACTAATAATGACTTTAGTTGATTTTTCACTCTTTAAAATATAGTATTTCTTAATTATTAATAATTACAGCTTGTAGATTGGCTATTTTCACGATTTTAAATTGTTTTTAAATAATAATAAAAAAGGAACATACAAGATTTCCACCCGACAGCCATAATATAATAGCCAATATATGGTTCTGTATCAGTATATGAGTCCGTTTTTGCGGATTTCATTCTAATTGGCTACTATGCCTGCATATGAATTTCATGAGCCTGGGTAGGTCACCCTGGCTTGGAGATATGCCCTGTAGCGCACACTCCGCCAGTGGTGTAAAGTAACTAAGTACATTTACTCAAGTACTGTACTTAAGTACACTTTTGAGGATTTTTTACTTTACTGGAGTATTTCTAATTTTCAGTACTTTTACTTCTACTCCATACATCTCTGAGGAAAATATTCTACTTTTACTCCACTACAATTATTTGAAAACTTTAGTTATTAGTTACTTTGCAGATATAAATTATTACATTATAAAACATACAGTAACCACTATTGCGGCTGTTTAAAAGGCCGCGAGGAGCTAAACATGGGAGAGAGACACTTATATGACGCGCATGCACAAGAATTCAGATCCACTCCAATCCTTGCGTTTTTATCATTTATTCTCCACAAGACACGTTAAGTACAACAGTTCCCAGCATGATACTATTATACCTAAACGTGGATGTTACTGTGCGATATGATACTTTACTTTGTTGCGGTCAACAGAAATTATCGGCTCCATACGCTCACCCCCTCTCTATCCAGATTCCCATACACTATGCCCAGGTGAACGCCATGTTTCATTATTAGCGTGGCAGCGCCCCAGCTCCTGTGATCACGCCCACCACCACTAACAGTGCAGTGCCCAATCTGTCAATCAAGTGTGCAATAATAATGTCAATAATAATAAAACACTAGACTAGGCAAAAAGTCACATACGGCTCCTACAACCACTTTAGCTCTATTTTATACCTAGGCTATTTGAAAATAGCCGATCTACAAGCTCACAACGCATCGCGAAGCGACGCGTTGTGAGCTTGTAGATCTGCTATTTTCAAACATTTGAGTACTTTTACTTTTGGTACTTTAAGTACATTTTGATACCAATACTTTTGTACTTTCACTCAAGTACATTTTTAATTCGGGACTTTTACTTGTAACGGAGTACTTCTACATTGCAGTATTGATACTTTTACTTAAGTAAAACATTTGAGTACTTTTTCCACCACTGCGCTCCACACAGCAGCAGCAGGTGAAAGCAATTCACTTAAACGAGGGTTGTGTTGCGCACCAAAACTGCGCAAAACTAGGTCAAATCAATCAATCTCTCTCTCTCTCTCTGGGAGCAACAACGAGAAACAGTGAATGTAGGTTTTCATAGACATGGTCGCTTGTTTCTCTCACATAATCTGGCAACACCGACAGCCCTTTGTTGTCACTGCCACTGCTCTGCCAGTCGGCTAAAAAGCTGAACATGTTCGGTCGGCTCTGGGTCGGCCGAAAAGGTCCCGACGGACCCCCCGACGGACCCCTAACCGACTGGCCGACGGACCCCTAACCGACTGGCCGACGCTTCCCGAAGCCAAATCGGCCCAAAGTCGGGCCGATTTGGATTGGTCTGGAGCCAGCTTTAGAGAACTGGACTTGAGTTGCAACTGTGTACTTTAACCATGTTTTCCCCCGTCTACGCCAAATCTCTTCGCCCAAAAAATAGCCGATCTACAAGCTCACAATGTGAGCTTGTAGATCGGCTATTTTTGGGGCTAATGTTCCCCCCCAAGAATATGGAACGCTGAGGTTCAAGTGGTTAGAAGGAAGTGTGGTCTGGTGCATTGCTGGTGCATTGCTATCTTGAGGTACAGTGAAAAAAGTAAAAAAAAAAAAGGATTGCGTTTTAGACCAGCCCTGAGCTGCTCTGAAATCCAGTGCAGTGACAGAGCAGATATCTCCTTACTATTTTAGAGAGCTCGTCGTTATACAGATTAAGATGCGCGGCCTACGCAGGCGGATTCACAACGCGTGCACTAGAGATGTGCGGATCGCGGTTTTAGCCGCGGGTGCCGCAGGTAACCGCAGTTTGGCTGGAATTGGGTCAATCAAATATAATAATTATTTCATATTGGTTAAACCGCGGTGAAATAATCGATCTATAGGCCTATTATAGCTTTTAAAAAGCACGAAATCTCGCCGTCAGTGCGTTTGTAGTATTTTAATATTACGCCATTTTACATCGGGCACAAATTAGCCGACTACAGCACGTTGCTTTGCAAGTAGCCAGTGTTGCCAGATTTTGGGAGAGAAATAAGCAGCCAGGTCTATGAAAACAAGCCCAAAACAAGCGCCAAACAAGCCCAAAAGTCTTATAAAACATGGCAACAAAAAGTTGAAATCGAAAGTGATTGAATGAAGACGAGAGCTTGCTGTTACCATGGATATGGATTATATACAGTCACCACATCGCGACAGTGGTGAGTGACATTGTTTATAAGAAAGCTAACGTCAGGACAATGATAATTATTTGATGCGGTTGGTGCGGATCAATAAATAAATAGGATGATATAATTAACCCATTGATACCTGGAACGCGTCTGTGTCACTTTAGATTTCTTTAGGCTATTCAAAAATAGCAGATATACAAGCTCATAGCGCGGCACCGAGTGCCGCGCTATGAACTTGTAGATCTGCTATTTTTGAAAAATCGAGGAAAAAAAAATTTGGTTTTTTTTTTCAAAATCTTTTTAGGATTTAGAAGACATTTCTAGAATCTTCTCAGGTCTTAAAGGGTTAATGGGGTTGGATGGCGGATGGATAATGAACATGTACACGCGGATTTGGGTGACGAAAAACCCCATCCGCGCATCTCTAACGTGCACGGTCCGCTCGCAATCAAAAACCCATCTGATATTCACCACCACCAACACTCGCGTTCGGCATGGCACTGTGGATGACCCTGGGCTGAGATACTCGGCTAAAGCATTGAGCTTCAAAAACATAATTTGAGGTTGAGACATCGATTATGCATCGGGAGCGTGTCCGTCGGCACCAGTGAAGTCGGGAAGCTGAGAGGCACCGACTATTTTAACCCTTTAAGACCTGAGAAGATTCTAGAAAGGTCTTCTAAATCCAAAAAAAAATTTGAAAGAAAAACCCATTTTTTTTTCCCTCGATTTTTCAAAAATAGCAGATCTACAAGTTCATAGCGCGGCACTCGGTGCCGCGCTATGAGCTTGTATATCTGCTATTTTTGAATAGCCTAAAGAAATCTAAAGTGACACAGATGCGTTCCAGGTATCAATGGGTTAATCATTTTCGTGCTCAGAAATGGCAGATGAACCACGTATCAAGCACCGGATTTTTCATCATTCCTATTAATAACAAATAAGCAGTGGTGGAAAAAGTACTCTAATGTTTTACTTAAGTAAAAGTATCAATACTGCAATATAGAAGGACTCTATTACAAGTGAAAGTCTGGTGTTCAAAATGTACTTGAGTAAAAGCACAAAAGTACTGGTATCAAAGAGTAGGCTACCAAAAGTTAAAGTACTGTAATGTTTGAAAATAGCAGATCTACAAGCTCACACAGCGTCGGCAATTTTATATTTTAATAGCCTAGGTATAAAATAGGACTTAAGCGGTTATGTTATGTAGGTTTTATTATGTAATAATTTATATCTGCAAAGTAACTAACTAAAGTTTTCAAATAATTGTAGTGGAGTAAAAGTACAATATGTGCCTTTGAGATGGTAGAAGTAAAAGTACTGAAAAATGGAAATACTACAGTAAAGTAAAAAAATTTTTTTTTTTACTCAAGTACAGTATTTGAGTACATGTACTTAGTTACTTTACACTACGGCCAATAAGAAAACAAAACGTTACCGCTGCTGTCGTGTCCCCATTCCACAAGTTCAAATGTATGAACTTGCATCACGACTCACATCGCGCGAAGCCTTGAATTTGTGGAAAACAAAGTTTAATTTAAATTAATTCAAGGCTTCATGGGGTGGGCAATTGTTAGAAAATAAGTATTTTTTTTGGGGTGAAATACTCCTTTAACGCCCTACTTGATCATACTACGGCGTCACACAAAAGCATCAACAGTAGCAGATCTGCAAGCTCTAAACGCGGCGCGAAGCGAAGGTGTTAACTTTGATGTGATCATGGCGTGTCCTTAAACAGTGGATATGGGCAAATACTGTAGCTTAACCCATCAAGACCGGGAACGCATCTGTGTAATTTTTAGATTTCTTTGGCTATTCAAAAATAGCAGATATACAAGCTCACCGAGTGCCGTGCTATGAGCTTGTACATCTATTTTTTGAAAAACACTCATGAAAATGTGTGCAAATCTTTGAATATATATACATTTTTAACTAAAATCTTTGCTTCTGGGGGGTCCCTGGAACAAAACATTTTGAGATGGGGGTCCGTGGCCAAATACATATCATTGTGGGGGTCCTTGACATGAAAAAAGTTTGAGAACCACTGATATTATAGCAACATAGGTTTAAAAAAAAAAAAAAAAAGTTAGGATTTAGAAGACATTTGTAGAATCCCCCATGAGCAAAGATTTGAGTTACAAATGTTCGCTTTAAAAATATATATATTCAAAGATTTACACATATTTCAAGATTTAAAAAAAATTGCAGATCTACAAGCTCGTAGCGTGGCACTCGGTGCTATTTTTGAATAGCCCAAAGAAATCAAAAAAAGTACAGAGATGCGTTCCCGGTCCTTAATGGCTTAAGAAGAAGATGTGTGGATGTATCATCTGTCACTGTATCATTTTTCAAGGCAGTCTATAATTAATCTCAATAAGCTTCCCAGCCTCGTATTAATGTCACTCACTGCGGTTTGTGCTCCACACACACACCACTACCAACCTCCTGCTTTGCACGGCTTTCTGCTTTGCTGTTCTTAACTTTTTGTATAATGCTGGTCATTTAGAAAAGTCTGCCTACATACATACATACATACATTCATACGTACATACTAGGCATGTAACGATTTATCGTAGATCAATTAAAAGTCGATTCAAACTGGTGACAATTTATAAATACAAAATATATCGCAATGCAAACAGCAGAGGGAAAATACAGGATCTTTGTAAGAGAATTGATAAAGGAGGAGGAGGAGCCCGGCCAGGAGGCTGCACCCACAGAGCCTAGTCCAGGGGTGATGCAACTTTGATGCTGGAGAGGGCCACTATATTTCCACACTCACTGCAGAGGGCCACATTGCATATACTGTCGGGCAATTCTATGTCACACAAAAGTAGCAAAAATAGCCGATCTATAGCCGATCTACAAGCTCGCTTGTAGATCGGCTATTTTTGAATTGGAATCCTGAAAAGTAACATTTTTATTTAATTTCAAATGCATTCAAGTTATACTTATGTTAGCTTTATGAACTTAAAGTTGTACAATGCAGAATCACAAATAACGATTTTTAGCAACCTCTGCTGGTCACTACCGTCACTGCATACAATTTCCGTAGTCCTCGATTACCCAGAATTCCATTCGTTTTCACCGGAAGCCGGAAGCGTTTCAAAAAGCGATCTTTTAATTGTTTTATACTATCTACGGATCGTTTCTCTTAGCCAGTGGAGCATTAGTTACCATGAGCTGTGCTTTCTTTTTCTGTTCTTTTTCGATCTTCCAATCCTACATTCTCTTAAAATCAGCGTGAGGTTCCTTTTTGTTATTAGCGCGGTATTTCCTGGCCAAACAGGAAACCGTGACGTCGGCCAGGACGTCGGCCAGGACGTCATGACGTTGGCCAGGAACGTCATTTTCCCGGGAAAGTCCCCCCCGTCCACGTTCAATAGAAAATATATAAATAAAAGGCTTCCGGGGGTGAAATTCATGGAGTGGGTGTTGTGAAACTTTTGCCACTCACAAAAGATATACAATTTAACTTTAGTTTTGTTGAAAACGTTACCTAGTATGCCTTTAAATACAAATATATTGGACATAAAAAAGACATAATTGTAATACTAGTCATTAAGCTACTAGACTGAAGTAATTAAAGCGGGTCATGTTTGCATGTATGGAATTGTAACAGCTGAAATCAATAATATATCACTATTCCGATATTAACCTGTGGGCCGCATTAAGTGAAGGTGGGGGCCACATGTGGCCCCCGGGCCGCCAGTTGCCCATGTATGGCCTAGTCCCTCCACGTGCCAGAGTCTCCCCCGAGTCCCGGCAGAGTAGTTCTGGAGAAGCGGACTGAGTGGCCTTGTCTTTCCCTAAGAGGACTGACCGTGGGTAACTACTGGGACGTAAGTCGGGGCTTGATCAACCCCCGGCTGGGTCACCTGGGCGAGGGTGTATGTTGTTGCGAGACCCGAAACACCCGATGACCCCAGGCTACAACACTGATGATACGTCCCAGGTGCATCCATGTGATGTTTTCTTTATATGATAAAAGAACGAGTTTTCAGTCATTTGCTACTGTATTGAAAAGAGGATAAGAGAAAACACAATATTGTAAAAATAATAATAATAATAATAATAATAATAGAAGAACATACTGGATTTGTGCAAGAGAAATAAAAAAAATTATTATGTTTCATAATCATGTTATTTTTGTCTGTAAAATAATTTTATGCTCGTAAAATAACGTATCATGATTCGAATCGTATCGTGAGTTGAGTGAATCGTTATATGCCTATTACTTTACCAGGATCGACTACAAGGTCCTGCTGATCACCCACAACTGCAAAAATGGACACGCCCCTCCCTACCTACAGAAATTAATTAGGTCCCCACAGAATTCCACCCGCACCCTCAGATCTACGAGCAGATTCCTCCTCGATGTCCCTGGTACAAATCTGCGTACTATGGACGACCGGGCCTTCTGCTCGGCAGCGCCGCGCCTGTGGAACAGCCTTCCTATTGACCTGAGAGCACCACAGACCCTGGACTCTTTTAGAATAGGCCTGAAGACTTTTTTGTTTCAGAGGGCATTTTCGTGTCTAATTGTTGTTTAGTCTGTTTTTAAACCCTGCTTTTTTAACTTTATATGATTGATGATGTTTTACCATGTCGCACTCTGAGATTCCTTGTGAATGAAAAGTGCATTACAAATAAAATGTATTATTATTAATATTATTATTACATGCACGCACGCACGCGCACGCACACGCACACACACGCACACGCACACACACACACACACACACACACACACACACACACACGCACACACACACACACACACACACACACACACACATACTGTATACATATACATACACATTGAAACCAAAAAAATCAATATTATAGTGGGACCTGTTTGAGCAGTAGTGGACACATGATCATGTAAGATTAAAGGAGCACTACACCCATTTTCAACCTTAAATATCTCCATATAATTGGTCCTCACTAATGGTCATTATAAAACGGCACCATTGCTTTCCTCTCACTGCGTCTCGTCATGCCTACCAGTGACATCATCGATGGGGGGTTTCCAAGCTAATAAGAACCTACAGCCTTTCTCTTGTCTGGAAATAGAAGCCATCGTTCTTGCTCTATTTAGGAAAGAAGAAACAAAGTTTGAAAACGTTGTTTGAAATCTAAACCTGGATACCGATGATGTAACTGATAGGCAGGCTTCTGAAGTGTCCACAGCGCTCCTCTGAGACACAGAGCAACACCGCGCTCCTCTGAGACACAGAGCAACACAGCGCTCCTCTGAGACACAGAGCAACACAGCCCTCCTCTGAGACACAGAGCAACTAGACAGAGATGGAGCGAAGTGTTCCTGTAAGGGATCAGATCCTCCATTGAATTTGAGAGCTCATGGATGTCTTCCAATTTAAACCCATTAAAACCGGGAACGCATCTGTGTCACCACTTTAACCGTTATTTTATACTTTTGCTATTCAAAAATAGCAGATCTACAAGCTCATAGTGCGGCACCGAGTGCCGCGCTATGAGCTTGTAGATCTGCTATTTTTGAAAAATGGGTGCAAATCTTTGAATATATATATATATTTTAACATTTGTAACTCAAATCTTTGCTTCTGGGGGGTCGCTGGAACAACATATTTTGAGATGGGGGGTCCGCGGCCAAGTATATATCATTTTGATAACTCGGGATATCAAATCCACCCGTTAACCGCCTATCCCGAGATATCTCGGGATTGGAGTTTTTTGTGGTTTATAACGATCGCGGTAATTCCCTTTCCGCTTTTGACGCATCCTTGAAGAAAACATCCATAATCCCTTTCCGGTTCCGGGTTTATCTTGAATGAACAGTTTTTTCCTGGTTTTGGCCGCATATATCATGGTTTTCACACGGTATAACAAACGAACGGAGAGCTCCGGTTATATTTTCTTTTCTCTGGACGACGATCAGTTATCCTCTTTGTGTTTACCAACAATCTGAAACCCGATTATAAGCTAAGCTAGGCTAAGATGGCCGGCGGGGAGGGGGGTGAAAGCACAGCGCAGCCAAACGGATATGACCACTCAGTCCACTTCTCCAGGGGCATACCGGGCATACCGGGCATGCCCGGTATGCCAAATGGCCAGTCCGCCCCTGCCTTGTATGATTCCATGAGCTGCTGCAGTGCTGCTGTTCAGCCACAGAGAAGAACGCCGCTCTGGTTCCACATTGGCAAATATTGACAAACTAAATGTAATGCCTACAATTCCAAGTGCTTGTTAGGGTGGGGTCTACCCTTGGTCTAGCAGCCAACACAAAGTCGGGACTCTTGCACGTCAACACCCAGAAAATAGCAGATCTACAAGCACGGCACATCGGATTCAACCACAACACCCGTACGGATGTTTTTTTTCAGAGCCCCAGTCCCCCATAACATCCCAAGAGCTGAAGAAAGGACAAGATGCATGGATGAATATATAGCCAAGGACTGGAGGCCATTTCATATGGTTGACAATGATGGATCTGGGAGGTTATAGTAAACACGCTGATGCCAAAGTATAAAATTCCATCACGGCCAGTGGTGGAAAAAGTACTCACATTTTTTACTTACGTAAAAGTACCAATACTGCAATATAGAAATACTCTGTTACAAGTAAAAGCCCGAAATTCAAAATGTACTTCTGTAAAAGTACAAAAGTATTGTATATCAAAATGTACTTAAAGTACCAAAAGTAAAAGTACCAACATGTTTGAAAATAGAAGATCTACAAGCTCACAACGTGTCGCGATGCGACACGTTGTGAGCTTGTAGATCGTCTATTTTCAAATAGCCTAGGTATAAAATAGGGCTAAAGTGGTTAATGTGTGTTTTATAATATAATAATTTATATCTGCATAGTAACTAGTAGCTAAAGTTTTCAAATGATTGTAGTGGAGTAAAAGTAAAATATATGCCTCTGAGATGTAGAGGAGTAGAAGTAAAAGTACAGACAATTGGAGTAATACTCCAGTAGAGTAAAATTACATCAACATTTTACTTTACAGTACTTGAGTAAATGTACTTAGTTACTTCACACCACTGAGTATAAAATTCCATCACGCTAAAGTGACACAGAGGCTCAAACAAGCAGAGTGCTTGTTTCACCAAAAATGGGTGGACTTTACAATCAGCTCAGAGCTATAGTACACTCTTCCAGAATTCAGTCATCATGATGTTGTGTGTGTGTGTGTGTGTGTGTGTGTGTGTGTGTGTGTGTGTGTGTGTGTGTGTGTGTGTGTGTGTGTGTGTGTGTGCGCGTGCGTGCGTGCGTGCGTGCGTGCGTGCGTGCGTGCGTGCGTGCGTGCGTGCGTGTGTGTGTGTGAGAGAGAGAGAGAGAGAGAAATATTGCTGATGCCAGGCAGAAACCTCATATCTCCATATTGCACATGTTTTTGTTAAAGGACGACTTCACCCATTTTTAATCTTCATATAATTGGTCCTCACTAATACTCATGATAAAATGGTACTATTTTTTCCTACTGGGTCTGTGTCTCAGAGGAGGACTGTGGACAGTCCAGAAACCTGTCTACCGGTGACATCATCGTTAGGCAGTTTTTTTTTTTTTTTTTGCAAGAACAATGGCTTCTATTATCGCATTGCAACTTTCCAGGAATACAAAGCCTGCAGTTTCTATTAGCTTGGATTCCCCATCGATGATGTCACTGGTAGACGTGATTCTGAACTGTCCACAGCTCTCCTCTGAGACACAGACAGAGTAGGAAAAAAATGGTACCATTTTATCATGAGCATTAGTGAGGACCAATTATACGAAGACAGGTTGAAAATGGGTGAAGTCGTCCTTTAATATTTTGGTTTATTAATGCCCTATACTTCGTCAGACCTCAGTGTCACACAAAAGTAGAAAGAACAAAATTGCCGATCTATAAGCTCACAACGCATCACGATGGGGGCTATGTTTGCCATTTTTGGAGAACAAAAAATCCATTTAAAAAAAAAAGTATTAACAATAACTAGCCTACTGCTCAAAATAACACGTTCATCCCTTAATTTTTTTGAGCAGTTTTTTGTTAGCAGTATGTACACAGTTCATGAAAACTCAAAACAATGAAGGGATCAAAGTGTTCCCTACATTTCTTTGAGCAGTATACATTGGATCCATTGGAACACAGGTTATTTTTGTTTCCATTTTCTGAACAATAACTGTTTTGGACATATAACTGTTTTGGACAATGTCATGCCCTAGTTGATATTAAGTTGACATTTTCACCCAGTGTACTGTACTACTGTACTGTAAGGTTCTAAATGGTAACCAGGAGAACCTTTTTTTTTTCCGGACCAGCGGTTCTTGTGTTCTTGTATTTGTTTGAGGATAAGGTTAGAAATAGGTTTAGCAGGGGCACGGGGGCGTGTTCTCTCCTCCACGTCATCAGTGCCCATACCCTAGGTGGGGTTGGCGAAAGGGCCTCTCTGTGTGGAGTTTGCATGTTCTCCCCGTGTCTCCTAGGGTAGGTACCCTCACAAAAACATGCAGTAATCCTGGTCACTATACTACCTCCCCCTGGCCAGCCGGGGCGCCTGATGGAGGGGAAGGGAACTGGTTGGAATAACGTGTTCCTTCCACGCGCTACGTCCAACCAGGGAAACTCTCCCCTGTCAGGTGACAAGAAGGTCAGTTGGCTCTCATGCATTGAAGGAGGCATGAGCTCGGCCCTGGCCTCCCTAGGTTGGCAGAGGGAAGGTAGTGCCCAGGATTACATAGACAATTGGCACTGGGTGTAAAAAATAGGGTTACAAAAATCGTGGGATAAAAATGTAGATAAAAAAAAGAATTAGGGTTAGCCATAGTTTTACTGAGGTTAAGTTTATGAATAAGGTTAGGTTTAGGCATAGTTTTACTGAGGTTACGTTTAGGAATACGGTTAGGTTTCTTCTCTGGCTCTGTCCTTGCCTGTTTCCTAAAATGTTAAACAATATATTTGTTTTAAAGGGATAGTTCTTTTGGGCTTGTTTTCATAGACCCGTTTGCTTATTTCTCTCGCAAAAATTCTGGCAACACAGCTCCTGCATGTCGCAGCAGCACACTGAGGATTTTACATGGAAACATACACCCGACGTTTGGTTTCTAAGCTCTGGCCTTTGATTGCCTTTCAATAAAACCACATTTGACAGACATTCGTATCACCTACATGTTACTGATTAGAGAGAATTTTATATTTTTGTAATCAGTTCATTATTTCCTGCATGATCGTTGAATAAAACTGTGTAATTTGGAGAGCATTGCATTGCGCGACGCACAAATTGTCTTCTTTAAATAGACTTTCATCTTATATAAACACAATTGACACAAGGAATGGACACCCTCCCTTCTGCTGATTATAGGAAATTAGAATCATAGAGATTTGTTGACAATTAGCCTAGTAGAGAGAGGTTAACTGTGTGTCCTGGCCGTCTCCAGGACATCCATTGCAGCCTGTGCGCCCCCACCAAACCAAGATCGCATTACGGGTGGTTTTAGATTCCGTAATGCGCTTTCCCAAAAGGTAGCAACAACACGCCCACGGCCACACCTCTGTGTGCAAATGATGGAGTCGGCATAATGCAGAGCGGGTATAGCAGGCGCAGAATAGCGTTTAGGGACAGTGCCAGCTCCCTTATCCGTATTTCACAGGTAATGGGCAGAAATTCACGGCTAATGGGCAACGGGTGCGGCTTTAGATTCAGAATAGAGCGGTGACTATTAGCCTACCTCCAAGGGAGAAAAAAAAAAGTTTGAAGCATCTTATATGCTTAAATAGGCTACCCCTAAACCAACATACCTATTTGTTTGTTTATTTAGTGGATTATTTGTTTTTGTTTTGTTTTGTATTTCAGTTGCTCTCGTTAGTCATGGCTGACCGGAAGCGCCATGAAGGACGGCCGCATTTGTACGCGCTCCGTAGCATCGCAACGTTTTTCCATCTTTTTAGTATTTTTTAGCCTTCTCTTTTTTCCCTACACCGTCGCGTGTCTAAGGAGTTATGACAGACAAGCACTTATGGACATCAGCACAGCGATTACACACAGAATTCCGGACTTTTTTGCCGAAAACCTCCCACTCGGCTGGGTGGGGGGTGGGGTCCCCTTTGTTCCGGCTGGATCAACAACATACCCCCGACGAAAAAGACCGTGGCGGCGAGGCACAAGAGCGGGTCTTCTCGTAAGAACAACAAAACGTGGATATAAACCTGCACTGCCTTCAATCCTGCTAGCGAACGTTAGATCTCTGTGTGAATCAAGAACAGTGACCACTATGGACGACTTACTGGCGCGCGTTAAATACAACGCAGAGACGAGGAGGACTTGTATTGTTGTGCTAACAGAGACGTGGCTAACGGAGTTAGCATCTGATTCTTCTATCACTCCTCCTGGCTTCACCGCGTATAGGAAAGACAGAGACCCTGTACTGAGCGGTAAGCAACGTGGGGGGGGAGTTTGTGCCTTGATCAACAACAACTGGTGCAAAGATGTTAAAATCCTAGACAGTCACTGCTCACCAGACCTTGAACTTTTAATCATAGCCTGCCGTCCTTTCTACCTACCACGCGACTTCAGCATCGTGATTGTAGCCGTTGTTTACATTCATCCTGGAGCTAATAAGGACACAGCTATGAGGGAATTACACCAGGCGATCAGTGCACAAGAAAATCGCCACCCGGACTGCGCAGTCATCTGCCTAGGCGACTTCAACCGGACAGACTTAAAAAAGGTCTTTCCCAAATTCCACCAGCATGTCGCCTGCAGTACCCGTGGTGACAATATTCTTGACCACTGCTACACGCCCTTCAAGGATGGATACAAAGCTCTCCGCCGCCCACCGCTAGGAAGCTCTGACCACGACGCCATCCAGCTGCTACCTGCCTACAAACAGAGGCTAAAAAGGGAGCCGGTCGTTGAGAAGGAAATCCGAATCTGGTCTGAGGACACAGACGCTATGCTACAATCCTGCTTCTACCAGACTGACTGGGGGATGTTTAAGAACGCCGCTGGGAATAACATCAACGAACTCTCAGACTCAGTCACTGGCTTTATCAGCAAGTGCATAGATGACATAGTCCCAAAAAAGACAGTTCGGATCTATCCCAATCAGAAACCATGGATGGACAGCGGAGTACGTGCACATCTGCATGAACGGGACGCTGGTTTCAAATCTGGCGACGTGGAAACGCGCAACACGACGCGCGCGGCCCTAAACAGCGCCATCAGGAAGGCGAAAAAGGCCTACACAAAAAAGATGCAAGACAAACTCAGCAGTGGCGACATCAGGAGCACATGGCAGGCAGTACACACCTTGACAGACTGCAAAACAAGAACCAGAAGCGAGGTGAACCCGCCTGCCTCCCTCCCCAACGAACTGAACACTTTCTACGGCCGGTTTGAGATCAGCTCCAACCGCGGCAGCCAAGCGGGGCCATCAGCAGCACCAGCAGAGGAGAACCCTCCTCTAACCATCTCGGAGAGAGAAGTGCGTACAGCCTTCACACGGGTCAACATCCACAAGGCAGCCGGACCTGATGGGATTCCAGGCCGGGTCCTTAAGACATGTGCAGACCAGCTGGCGGGTGTCTTCGCTGACATCTTTAACCTCTCCCTCTCCCTGGCTGTGGTCCCTGCAGGGTTCAAAATGTCAACCATTGTGCCCATTCCCAAAAAGGCCAAAGTGACATGCCTGAACGACTGGAGACCTGTTGCTCTCACCCCGATCGTCAGCAAGTGTTTCGAGAAACTGGTGAGGGAATACATCAGCTCCACGCTACCTGCCTCGCTGGATCCGTGGCAGTATGCATACCGCAAAAACAGATCCACCGACGACGCTATTGCCATGGCTCTCCACACCGTCCTCTCGCACATGGACAACAAGCTGCTGAAGGACAAATATGTACGTATGCTGTTCGTGGACTACAGCTCAGCATTCAACACCATTGTCCCAGCAATACTTGACAAAAAGCTCAGACACCTAGGGCTACACCCAAGCATGTGCGACTGGATACAGGACTTCTTGTCCAACCGACATCAGGTGGTGAGAATGGGCAGCATCACATCCGACCCCCTGACCCTCAACACCGGAGCACCCCAGGGATGCGTGCTGAGCCCTCTCCTCTACTCCCTGTACACGTATGACTGCATAGCCACACATGTCTCCAACACCATCATAAAGTACGCGGACGACACGACAGTGATAGGCCGAATCGTCAACAACGACGAGTCTGACTACAGAGAGGAGATCAAATCACTGGCACACTGGTGCCGCGAGAACAACCTCTCTCTTAACGTCGACAAGACCAAAGAACTGATCGTGGACTTCAGGAGGCCGCGGAGAGACCATGCGCCCATCCTCATCGACGGTGCTGCAGTGGAAAGGGTCAGCGAGTTCAAGTTCCTCGGAGTACACATCGAGGAGGACCTCAAATGGGAGACGCACTCCACACACGTGAGGAAAAAGGCTCAGCAGCGACTGTACTGGCTCCGCCGCCTGAAGAAGCTCGGAGTAGGACGTCGCATCCTCAGGCTGTACTACAACAGTTCTGTTGAAGGCATCCTAACAGGCTGTGTCACGGCCTGGTACGGGAACTGCACTGCCCGAGAAAAGGTCAGCCTACAACGAGTAGTGCGATCGGCAGAGCGGATAATGGGAATCGAGCTCCCAGCGCTCCAGGAACTGTACAAAAAGCGGTGCGTGGTCAAAGCCAAGCGCATCATCAAGGACAAGCACCACCCAAGTCACAGACTGTTCAACCCCCTACAACGACCGCGACCGGGCAAGGGGCTCTACCGCAGTATCAAGAGTTGCACCACCAGATTTTGGTGTAGTTTCAATCCAGCTGCTGTCAGAATGCTGAATGGGGCATAAGCCTGGATGAGTTCAGCAGCCTGACAGCAGGCGGCGCAGACTTTTCTGGCTCTTCCTGAACACACCTGTGGATTATACCAGGGACAATGACTTGGACTTTAGCCCCCCCTCGGACACACCTGTGGACCACACCAGGTACAAATGACTTTTTGTTGCACTCCCTCATGGAGCTACATGCGGATTATACTAGGGTCAGTCCACTCTAGGTGGACACGCACTGACCTTTTGCACCTTAATCCCTTGTATAACGCACTGACTTTTTTTGGGTCTTTTTTATTGTGCTCCTTTTCCTCTAAGCACCTTAACGTCCATTGTCTATCATGCACAGTATAAGTATAACATGCACAGTATACAATACATTGCTGCTATGCTCAGGCACCTTAGTTTAGTTTTTTTAGTTTTTTTTATTTATCTCAGGTAATTTGTAAATATGTAGATAACTTGTCTGGCCTTCTGTTGCTCTCTTGTTTTTGATCTCCTTCCCACCTGCCCCCCCCCTCTTCTTCTCCCCCCCCCCCCCCTCTTCTTTCTATGGAAACTAACGTTGCGATGGGAACGATGTACAAAAAAGAATTTCACCCACTTTTTTACCTTGTAAACCTGTGATGTGACAATAAAACTGATTCTGATTCTGATTCTGATTCTGACAGTTCCCATCTGATGTTGTGTGGGAGTCCTGACAGCTCCAGACCATAGTGAATAACTGCTAGCTTGCATAACGTCTTGAGACTAGGACTGAGGTCTAGGATATACAGGCTATTGGGTGGGTATCTCCCAAAGAGTACGATACGATCTCCTCCCATGGAACAGCTCCTATATGCCCACGGCGGGCATTTCCCCTTGGTCTCAACCTTCCTCAAGGAGAAAGTTTCTGAATTGAATATCCAAAGATAACGATAATCGAGGGGGTTGGCACCAAATATGTACAGCTCTCCATTATGGGTAAAGGATGAATGACTACTGCGTCCGTATGGAAGATTCTGTGTAGAAGATGTGTTCAGCCAGCAGTTGGTCTCTGTGTCAAACACTGTGATGGTGTCGCCCCACGGACAAAGGTCCCCTTGGCACGCAAGTACAAACATCTTTGTCCCGATGATGGTGGCAGAGTGACGGTATGAGGCAGGCGGAGGAGTTCCTCTGGTGTTAATGAAAGACCAGACCATTGTGTCGGTGTCCAACTTGTAGATGTCATTAGTGCGTCCAGTCAGTTGGGTGCTTCCTCCATAGATAAACATGACCTTCCCCAGGACGCAGGCTGAGTGGTCGTACCTCTCCTCTGGAACAGTCCCAGAAACCTGGGGTTTAAACATTCTGTGGGCGTCGACATCAAATGCATAAAGAAGGTTGTGATAAGGAATCCCTCCCCAGATGTAGATGGTATCTTCTATCAGCACAGCTGTGTGGCCCACACGTGTTGATGGAACCTTAAGGCAACGTTTCCCTCTTCCTGTAGTCACTGGGGGCAACTTCATCCAGCATAAAGACACTGTGTTCAAAACATGGACATCAATCTGACCGCGTTGCCATAACAGAGCTCTCCAAAGGTGCCACCCAAAGGTGTACACCTTGTGCTCCACTGAAACAGTAGCATAACTGCAGCCTTTTGGTCCTCCATTCAGACGCGTCCAGCTGAACATTTCTCACACTGAATCTGGACTTCTAAACCTTTCCTCTGTAAAACAATGTAGTCCTAATGTGAGCGACTGTGTCTTATCACTTATATTGTTTCAGTGGCACAAATGTCACGCAAAGTCTGACGAATCCGTAAAGCAAATCAGTCGTGTTGGCCAATCAAGGAAGCAGATGACTGTTGATCTCCTAATATGGCAAATTGAATGGCAGCAGAATGTTCATCAGTGTTGATGAATGATGTTCAGGGGAAGTCGCTACGGCTGGATGTGTGGTAAAAGTTTATAAATGACGTTTCGGTTTGTTTGACGATTAACTTTAAAGGACATGGTTGACATTGTGATGTCGTTACGTGATGATGGTGTCATTACTTAGATTACCCAATGATGTTACTCCAACTGACTGTCGTCGTAAATATATCAACAGAATGTTAACATGTCGTTAAAAACTTGAACCCTTTTGGACATGTCATTAAAGGAAAATTACGGACATGACGTTTTCCTACCTTGATTTGATGTTATTAAGTCATGATGAGAGGAGTCCCGGACCCCCTCTCATCATGACTTAATAACGCGATACTTCCGACATCCAGGCTCCAGAATGGCAGGCGGAAGTATCGCGAGATGAGACTTCGAGCGTAATTTCAGTAAAACAGAGTTGTAAACACCAATGGCCGCGCGCACACAGAGCTATGAGACTATACGGACATCAGACGGACCACACACTACAGATATATACAAGAAAAAACTATTTTCGAGCGACGGAAATAAGCGGATTTAACCTAGATCAACCGACGGCCGCTCTGAGCTGTTGGGGGCGGGGCACCCGAAATCATAACATCGCTCAATATGAACTGGGGCTCCGGGACCCCTCTCATAATAGGAGACTTATTATGACATGTTGATGTCATAATAAGTAATGATGTTAATAAGTCTTTACTTAGACTTAATAACATCAAATCAAGGTAGGAAAACGCCATGTCCGAAATTCTCCTTTAACACATTGACCGCCGGGCCCGTAGTTCTACGGGCCGTTAAATCCAACAGTTAAGCGCCGATCCCGTAGCCTACGGGCTGTGGTGCTTTTTCCTTTTTTTCGATTTTTTTTTTTTTTTCAATTTTCTAGGGGGACCATTTTCAGTGTAACACCACCCGAAGTCGACCGGAAGTGCGATGTCGGCCTCCATTCTAAGTCGTACACAAAAAGCCCTGTAAACCTATGTAGTTTTTCATCCTCGCATTTCCCATGTTAACATAAACGGTCAGAACTCAAACATGGCGGCTCCGTTTGACACGCGGTCTCGACGAGTAGACACCAGGACATGTGCACGTTGTTTACAAACAGTGGATCGGGCAATCTAAAGGATTTTAACGGGGCCTATGGCGACCTGAAAAAAACAAAAAACAACAATAAAACCTTGGCACTGGTGAGTACATTATGAGATTAGCCCTTGGCGGTGGATGTGTTAATGATATTACATTTGCATGTTCAAACAGTTTCAACACTAGCAGAGGAGGTCAAACTATTGTATTGTGAGCTTATAGATCTGGTATTTCTAAAAAAATATATATTTTAAATTAATTAACCCATTCAAAACGGGGAAAGCATCCGTGTAATTTTAGATTTTTGCGTTGGCTATTCCAAAATAGCAGATATACAAGCCCACAGGGGGGGCTTGGGGTATCTCGAGAACCGTTCGCCCACCGACTTCAAATTCGACACACGTGTCGCAGACGACCCGAGGGAGTGCAGTGCCCGGCGCAGAGTCTGTCGGATAGGCAGTTGTCCAGAACCGCCAGAAAAGGCTCTGGCATTGGCCCAAACGAGCCAATTGATTGCCAAGGCAACCCCTGGCTTAGCTTGGTTTGTTAAATTCCCCACACCTGCCATTTGATTAGTTAGTCAGTCCACTTTCCACAGTCAGTTTGCACTCTTCAGACATTCTCCACAGACGTTTACCACTACACAAGAACTTTCCACAACTTACCAATCCCCCCCCATATACCCATATATGGCCAGGCCCATATATGCCCATATACTGCTAACATCAGGGATCTCCATATATGGGCATAAAAGGGAAACAGACAGACAGACGGTTAAAACGGGTGCTATGACAACGTGTATAACAGGTATTGCATAACAGGGTGGGGCATGCATTCCCTATTGTCGGAAAGCGTTGGATATCACCTTATCACAGAGCGTGTTCATGACTCGATCCACACTCGTTCATGGAGGCAGTACTTCCGCATTTGGGCCAAGGACCTTGGGTAAGAAGAAAGGGACGCGCTGGAACCGGGCATGCGTCATGACACTCAAGGGTGGCAAACTCGTACCGGAGGTTTGATGAAACCAGCTTATAAACAAACACTTTTTTCTGAACGCTTGCGACCTTTGTCATATAATCGGTTCAGGAGTATTAGGGGGAAAAAAAACATATCACAGGTTGTTTTGTGTTCACAGTTTTTGTTGATGTGCACAGTGCGTAATTCTATCTAAACAGTGGCAGGTATCGTTTCAGGCTCAGTAGCATTTAAATGCGGAAGTAGAGCTGGGTGAGCAACTTCATTCGTTCAGTGCCAATGCCAAACATGTCCATTTTTTCCAAAGCCCAGAGTGCCAATAACACATCCATACAGTGTTTTCAGTGTTTACGCTAGATGGCGCTGTTCCCCAACCTATGAGCCACCATTTCACTCTCAGGGACACAGAGAAACAGGAGATCACGTGATCGCAAAATCTCCGTTACCATTCACATCCTTGTTATTCGATTTGGGAAAACGTCCTCCCTAGTTTTCCACCTGTATTTATTTATGTGGCACTGAATGCGTTAATTGAAATGAATAGTTGGGGGATGGGGCATCCGTCCTCTAGTTTTCATATAACTCTATGGTTTATAGGCAGTGGTTCTCAAAGTGAGGTCCAGGGGCTCTCTGGGTTCCTTGGGGGGGTTTTAAATTGACCCTTACAGGTCTGTAACTCTGGCAGTGCTGGCACGCTGGTGCAGGGAGAACAACCTCTCTCTTAACGTCGACAAGACCAAAGAACTGATCGTGGACTTCAGGAGGCCGCGGAGAGACCATGCGCCCATCCTCATCGACGGTGCTGCAGTGGAAAGGGTCAGCGAGTTCAAGTTCCTCGGAGTACACATCGAGGAGGACCTCAAATGGGAGACGCACACCACACACGTGAGGAAAAAGGCTCAGCAGCGACTGTACTGGCTCCGCCGCCTGAAGAAGCTCGGAGTAGGACGTCGCATCCTCAGGCTGTATTACAACAGTTCGGTTGAAGGCATCCTAACAGGCTGTGTCACGGCCTGGTACGGGAACTGCACTGCCCGAGAAAAGACCAGCCTACAGCGAGTAGTGCGATCGGCAGAGCGGATAATGGGAATCGAGCTCCCAGCGCTCCAGGAACTGTACAAAAAGCGGTGCGTGGTCAAAGCCAAGCGCATCATCAAGGACAAGCACCACCCAAGTCACAGACTGTTCAAACCCCTACAACGACCGCGACCGGGCAAGGGGCTCTACCGCAGTATCAATAGTTCCACCACCAGGTACTGGTGTAGTTTTAATCCAGCTGCTGTCAGGATGCTGAATGAGGCATAAGCCTTGCTCAGCAGCCTGACAGCAGGCGGTGCAAAACCTTTCTGGCTCTTCCTGAACACACCTGTGGATTATACCAGGGACAATGACTTGGACTTAGCTCCCCCTCGGACACACCTGTGGACTACACCAGGTACAAATGACTTTTTTGCTGCACTCCCTCATGGAGCTACTTGCGGATTATACTAGGGTCAGTCCACCCTAGGTGGACACGCACTGACCTCTTGCACCTTAATCCCATGTATAACGCACTGACTTTTTTGTCTTTTTTATTGTGCTTTTTTTTTCTCTAAGCACCTTAACGTCCATATGTATATCATGCACAGTATAAGTCTAACATGCACAGTATACATACATTGCTGCTATGCTCAGGCACCTTAGTTTTTTATTATCTCAGGTACTTTGTAAATATGTAGATAACTTGTCTGGCCTTCTGTTGCTCTCTTGTTTTGATCTCCTTCCCACTTGCCCCCCCACCCCTCTTCTTCTCCCCCCCCCCCCCCCCCTCTTCTTTCTATGGAAATTAACGTTGCGATGGGAACGATGTACAAAAACGAATTTCACCCACTTCTTTACCTTGTAAACCTGTGATGTGACAATAAAACTGATTCTGATTCTGATTCTGATGCACTTGTGCACTGCCAGGGTTAAGGGGGGTCTTTGAAATTCAAATGTTTGAGAACCATGGGTCTATAGGATAGACCCCTATCCTCTATCCAGGTCCCTTTAGCCTGGTTCCAAACCATAGACCCCCCCGCCCACTCTCTGAGTGGACTGCCTCTTGATCTGGTGTTCAAATGTGAGCCTAGGACTTTCTTCGATACCAAAAAGTACCGTCCAATAGGAGTCGGAGGTGGGGGTGGTCTAACGACAAGCCAATCAGCGAATATCTGTTCGGGTTGGGTTTGTTTGTTTGTTTGCTTGTTTAAGGAATATTTTTTGACAGTTTTTTTTTTTTTGTTTTCTTCAGTTGCTGTTGTTAGTCATGGCTGCCAGTTCCCACCGGATGTTGTGTGGGAGTTCCCACTGCTTCAGACCATACTGAATAACTGCTAGCTTGCATAACGTCTTGAGACTAGGACTGAGGTCTAAGATATACAGGTTATTGGTTGTGTTGTATGTCCCAAAGACGATAATACGATCTCCCACCATGCAACAGCTCATACCATATGCCCACAGGCTTTTCCCCTTGGTCTCAACCTTCTTCCAGGAGATAGTCTCTGGATTGAATTTCCAAAGAAAATCGTGGGCGTAATGAACAGATACGTACAGCTCTCCATTATAGGTAAAGGGTGGATGACTACTCTGTCGGACTGGACACTGTCTAGAAGGTGTGTTCAGCCAGCAGTTGGTCTCAGTGTCAAACACTGTGATGTTGTTGTAGCGGTAATCCCACGGCCACGTCGGCCACCACAGGTCCTGTCGGCACGCAAGTACAAACATCTTTGTCCCGATGATGGTGGCAGAGTAACTTACTGAAGAAGGTGGAGGAGTTTGTCTGGTGTTAATAAAAGACCAGACCATTGTGTCTGTGTCCAACTTGTAGATGTCATTAGTGTGTCTAGTCAGTTGGGTGCTTCCTCCATAGATAAACATGACCTTCCCCAAGACGCAGGCTGAGTGGTCGTACCTCTCCTCTGGAACAGTGCCAGAAACCTGGGGTTTGAACGTTCTGTGGGTGTCGACATCAAATGCATAAAGAAGGTCATGATAAGGAATCCCTCCCCAGATGTAGATGGTATCTTCTATCAGCACAGCTGTGTGGCCCACACGTGTTGATGGAACCTTAAGGCAACGTTTCCAGCTTCCTGTTGTCACTGGGGGCAACTTCATCCAGCATAAAGACACTGTGTTGAAAACATGGACATCAATCTGACCGCGTTGCCATAACAGAGCTCTCCGAAGGCGCCACCCAAAGGCGTACACCTTGTGCTCCACTCCAACAGCAGCATAACCGCATCCTTTTGGTCCTCCGTTCAGATGTACCGTCCAGCAGAACATTTCTCACACTGTAAGTTAATTTGGACTTCTAAACCTTTCCTCTGTAAAACAATGTAGTCCTAATGTGAGCGACTGTGTCTTATCACTTATAGTGTTTCAGTGGCGCAAATGTCACGCAAAGGCTGACGAATCCGTAAAGCAAATCAGTCGTGTTGGCCAATCAAGGAAGCCGATGACGTTTGCTCTCCTAATATGGCAAATTGAATGGCAGCAGACTGTTCATCAGTGTTGATGAATGATGTTCAGGGGAAGTCGCTACGGCTGGATATGTTGGTAAAAGTTTATAAATGACGCTTTGTTTTGTTTGACAATTAATTTTAAAGGACATGGTTGACATTGTGATGTTGTTACATGATGATAATGATGGCACCCAATGATGTTACTCCAACTGAATATCAACAGCAGGTTAACATGTCGTTAAAAACTTTAACCCCGTCCTCCCTGTTTTAGACCTGTCATTAATGATAGAAGAGGTCCTTAATAGACTCCCCCCAGACACCCCACCAGTCATTGAGGAAGCAGGACAAGACCTAAACATTAACTGTGGCAGGATATCTAAGGAGGAAATAAGAAAAGCCAGCAAAAAACTGAAGCTGGGCAGGGCACCAGGAAAGGATAACATCCCACCTGATGTACTGAAAGCAGACACCAACGCTACCACAGAGATCCTCCATGGGCTTCTAAATGACATCTGGGAAAAAGAGGAGATTCCCAATGACTGGAAAGAGGGGTTAATCGTCACAGTTCCAAAGAAAGGAAATCTCAGTGAATGCAAAAACTGGAGGGGCATCACGCTCCTCTCAGTCCCCAGCAAAATCCTCTGCCGTATCCTCCTAGACAGAATACAAGATCCACTGGACAAGATTTTCAGGAGAGAACAAGCAGGTTTTCGTAAAAATAACTCCTGTACAGACCATATCGCATCACTCAGAATAATTGTCGAACAGTGCATTGAATGGCAGTCTTCGTTATTCATTAACTTTGTCGACTTCGAAAAGGCTTTCGACAGTCTGGACAGAAACACCCTGTGGAAGCTGCTTCGACACTATGGTATACCAATAAAACTGGTCAACATCATCAAATGCATGTATGATGGATTCACAGGTCAAGTCATCTCAAATGGTAAGCTCTCTGACACCCTCCTCATAAAAACAGGAGTACGCCAAGGTTGCCTACTGTCACCCCTCCTCTTCCTAATCGCCATCGACTGGATCTTGAAAATGTCAGTGGATGGTCAAAGGACAGGACTACAGCGGAACCCGTTTGAACATCTGGAAGACCTCGATTTTGCAGATGACTTGGCTCTGATCTCAGGAACACATGCACACATCCAACGCAAGACCACCAGATTACATGAACACAGCAAACAGTTAGGACTCAAGATTAATGTTGGGAAGACCAAGGTCATGAGGCTCAATACCAAATCCCATCAACCGATCACACTTGAGGAGAAACCCCTGGAAGATGTGGTCGAGTTTGTCTACCTGGGAAGCAACATCAGCACAGATGGAGGAGCTGATAAAGATGTCGAGCTGCGCATCAACAAAGCAAGACACGCTTTCAGAACACTCCGACCTGTATGGCTCTCCTCCCAGCTCTCCAGAAACACAAAAATCTGAATCTTCAATTCAAATGTAAAGTCTGTCCTTCTCTATGGCTGTGAGACCTGGAAAACCACCAAATCAATCACTGATAAACTGCAAGTGTTTATTAACAACTGTCTCAGATACATACTGAGGATTTGGTGGCCCAACAAGATCTCAAATGTAGAACTGTGGAGATGCATGAAACAGGAGCAAATCAACACACAAATCAAATTTAGAAAGTGGGGATGGATTGGCCATACACTTAGAAAGGATCCGAGTAATATAGCAAGACAAGCTCTGGACTACAATCCTCAAGGCAAGAGGAAGCCAGGGAGACCAAAATCCAACTGGAGGCGGTCCACACTTGGTGAACTGACCAAGACGGGGACCTCCTGGCAAAAAGTAAAGAACATTGCGCAGAGGAGAGTGAGGTGGAGATCCATGGTGGACGCCCTATGCTCCCAAGGGGGCCAAGAGGATTAAGTCAAGTAAGTCATTAATGATAGACAGAAATGTATTACGTTCAAACAGTTTCAACACTAGCAGAGGAGGTCAAAATACTGTGATGTGAGCTTATAGATCTGGCGTTTCTGTTATTTTTGAAAAAGATAACTGAAATGAACCCATTCAAACCAGGAAAGCATCTGTGTCATTTTCATCGTTTGCGTCGGCTATTCCAAGATAGCAGATATACAAGCTCACGGCTTCGTGTTGCACTGCAAGCTTGTACATCTGCTATTTTTGAACATTTTGAAAGATCTTGAAATGTGACAACCACTGATTTGGAAGGCATTTGTAGAATCGGTAATGTAGGGAGCACAGCTGTAACCATGTGTACATGTCAAACCTCACATAGGAAACATAACCAAATATTACTTTAGTTCAGTGTAGGCTGCGCTAGCCTTCCTGCTTTCGTGTATAGAGGGGCGGGTTTAAAATCAGCGCGGAGAGAATGCGCCTGATCCCATTGGTTCACCGATCTGTCCGTCAGCCCCCGCCCCGTCAACACAACATTACGAGCGACGCCCACTGCACTCTGGTTGGTTGGGGAAATGAAACACTTCCTATACCGGGTACACCGACGCGCTGGTCCAGGCTTTTATTTTTTAGCAAAACGAAACAATAAAAGCCTGGAGATCGAGGCTAAGTTCAGTGCTTTCCAAACGAATAGTGCCAGCGCCCCCCTCATCCAATATGAAGGTACCTAAGGCCCCCCAACAGCACCTCAGTGACCCCTTTCAGAAATGTTGCTTCCTGCGCCCCCTCCAATGTTCTGTGAACGCCCTCTGGGGGGCGGTACCGCCCCTTTTGAGATACACTAGTCTATACGAACTCAATAGAGCACCGAAGTCCTGACGTCACTGCCAGTAGAGGGCGCTTTCCGCAGGTTCGTGGCTTTACTTTCTGTATTGATATCCTCATTGGGGAATCTTAGATCACTTCAAGAACTGTGTTCCAAAAATAAACACGCCACCCTGGCGTTTTTTACTCATATGGATATGAAGCATCGACTGAAGGCGTAAATGTACACATTTACCCAAAGAGTAACACAATATAAACACTAGAAACGAGTCAAACGACCCAAAGACTACATTTCCCATGAACGCGGCTGCTGTGGGGACAGTGATATCAGACCCGGAAGTAGTAGTTCTTAAGACTTTTAAGGCAGAATTAATTCCACTTTCGCCAGAAACGGGCTGTATCAAATATGAATGAATATCATAAACGATGCAGAGCCACGCCCCCTGACAAAGACACCAGGGTGGTGTGTTTATGTTTGGAACACAGTTCTTATATGACGTGATCTAAGATTGCCAAATGGGGATTTCAACACAAAGAATAAAGCCAAGAACCCGTGGAACAGCGCCCTCTAGTGGCAGTGACGTCAGACTTCGGTGCTCTGTAGGCTCCATGCACAGCAGCCATGTGGTAAAGAGATTGGGCCTCTTCCTTACTTCCTTCAACAGGTTTGACCAATGATACTACTCAAGGCTCTGTTCCCTTTAGTGTAGCACGGTGGACCCCCATAACTCTGAGAGTGTACAAATGGAACCAAATGGACCCTTGGAGGGAGTGTCGGTTGGGAGGAGTAGGGGAGATTTTATGTCCTCCCAGGGGGGCTCCTCACTGGCAGGTGAGTCAGTAGTAGCCTAGTAGTAGACGTTTTTTTTCCCAAGGGGCGGGATCAAAACAATGGCCCACGATGCAATTGGTTAGAACTACAACCAACTACCAATTACAGTCTCCCATATTCGAACACTGGGCCCTGATTGGTTACCCACGTCTTCTGGAGCAGGAAATGGATTCTCTATGGAGCGGTGCCAGACCCAAAGCGCAGAGTGCAATTATTTTTTTTGCACTCTGCGATCCGTCTGGTCCCAGGCTAAGTCAGTAGGATACAACAGCAGTGACAACCACTGATGGAAAAAGTACTCAAATGTTTTACTTAAGTAAAAGTATCAATAATGCAATGTAGAAATACTCTGTTACAAGTAAAAGTCCGGAATACATTTTTTTTTGAATAAAAGTACAAAAGTATTGGTATAAAATTGTACTTGGTGTTTCACTTACAACCAAGGTTTATATTTTAGCTTGTAATTAAAGTAAATAAAAGATGAGTGTTCTTTTTTATTTATTTACTGCTTTCTATAGTTTTAGCAATTTTCTCGATCTTTTTAACAGTGGGCGGGGGCATTCTGTCCGGTGGCTAAATATGTATTTTTTTACACAATAAAAAAGGTCCTGTGGTCTTTGATGGCCAGATGTGAGTTATTGGGGGCTAGAATAGCTACTGTAAATAATAATAAAGAAAACGCCGGGTTATTGTGTAAAAAAATACATATTTAGCCACCGGACAGGCCCACTGTAAAAGAAATCGCAAAAATTGATAAAACTATAGAAAGCAGTAAAAAAAAAAAAATTAACACTCATCTTTTATTCACTTTAATTACAATCTAAAACATAAACCTTGGTTGTAAAAAAAAAAAAGTTGTCCTTTAAGTAAAAGTACTCATAATGCAGAATGTCCCATAACATTTTTTAAAATGTATAAAAATATTTTGAAAATAGCAGATCTACAAGGTCACAATGCGTCGTATCGCGACACATTGTGAGCTTGTAGATCTGCTATTTTCAAATGGCCGAAATGTATATACTGTAGGGCTGAAGTGGTTAATGTATGTTTTGTAATAATAATTGAAATCTACAAAGTAACCAGTGACTAAAGTTTTCAAATAAATGTAGTGGAGTAAAAGTACAAAATTTGGATCCAAGATGTAGTGGAGTGGAAGTAAAAGTATTGGAAATTGGAAATACTCAAGTAAAGTACAAATACCTCAGAATTGTACTTAAGTACAGTACTTAAGTAAATGTACTTCTTTACTTTCCACCACAACTTTGGCCACTCTAAATTGGGGAAAAAAATTATATCTTGAAAAAAAAAAGAAAAAAAGTTGGCACATCAAAGCATTGTGCGTCTCAGTATGAAAACGTGTAGTGCTAATTAATATGTTAAATCCACTCTGAGAAATGCTGACATCGTCTTTGACAAAACAGAACGTGTGTGTAACACTGCCAGAGTCTTGTATCAGTTACAGTGCTACACTGTGTCAATTATGTATGACTTAATTAGCATTTTCTGTTAATTGGTCCTGTTTACAGATGGTGTTTTTTTTTTTCAGTGTAAATGTTCCCATCCCTTAATACGTACATACTGTATGTAACTATCTACCAGTGGTGGAAAAAAAGTACTCACCGCTCTATTCTGTGGCACGCTACACCCCTACCCGTTAACCTTTACCCGCGATTTTCTACCCATTACCCGTGAAATACGGATAATGGAGCTGGCGCTGTCCCTAAGCGCCATTCTGCGCCTGCTATACCCGTTCTCCATTATGCCGACGCCGTTATTTGCAGGTGGAGGCGTGCCCGTGGGCGTGTTGTTGCTATATCCCCAAAATTGCTATTCTGCCCACACACACGCGGGTGCGGCTTTGGGAAAGCGCACAGCGGATTCTAAAACCACCCGCAAGAGTGCACAGACTGCAATGGATTCGTAGTGTAACGCAGTTTCTCAAACTTTTTTGACTTCTGTACCCCCTTTCCCTGCTTTCTGAATCCAAGTACCCCATTTATAAGACCACTGCATACATCGAAAATATTGACATCAAAAATAAAATTTTGATGTCAATATGTGGTGCAAATAAGTATTACTTTCTACTCAGTAACAGTTGTGCTATAAAGTTTTTGATTTTGTTTGGTTTAATACTTTACAGATCATTAGGTTCACACAAAGTTTCTCCATGTTTCATAGTTACACATAATCTTTTTTTCTTTCTTTCATTTTCCACTTTCTTACACGTACCCCTTATAGTACCTCCGAGTACCCCTAGGGGTAGGTACATGTACCCCCATTTGAGAAACACTGGTTGTAACGGGTAGCGCAGGTGTTTAGCGGGTAAGGGAGGTGTCCCAGAATAGCAACTTTTGCGGGGGAACGCCCCTTGCTTAGTCCTAAATCCGACATTAGTGGCTTTAGCAACTTGAACCTGGAATAGGGCCCTCAACGTGTTTACTTAAAGGGATAGTTCACCCCCAAAATGACTTATTTTCTATCGATTACACACCCCATGGAGATTTGAATTTGTGGAGATTTTTTATTTTTTGTTGAATCTAAGCCAATAATTTGATGACGTGCACGTGCACGTGCACACATAGACATGAAAGGGGGCTTGAGCCCCTGCCCTTTTACCCGTCGCTAAAAAAAGTGCCCTCTCCAGAAAAAAAAAAAAAGAGAAGACAAATTCAACTGCCCCTAGCGGCCTAACGGTAAGGCTGACGGAAATGCCAGTGGATGTGTTGGATGCAGCTCAAAGTTAACTTTTCTCAGGTATCTATTTTGTCACCGTACGACCTTCCTAGCCCGTGTTATTAAAGAAAAACGGGCGACAATGGCCAAAAATCGGCGATCGAAAATCGGCGAAAGTGGCCGTTTTCAAGATGTTTTGGCCATTATCTCTGGAACGGAATGTCCAATCTGCTCAGTTCAAAGCTTGTTGGGTGCGTGACTTTGAGGCCATTAAGTACTCAGTGATTTCGGGTTTTTGGGCCTAAAAGTATGATAATTGTCCGTGAAACAAAATCCAAAAAGTGCCCTTTTGAAATTCCAGCCCCTGCCTCTCCAAATACTTCTGCACGTCCCTGGGTGGCGGCTCCGGAAGGAGACACAAAGTGTCAACATTGAGTCTCCTACCGTATACATTAGCATCTTTCCGCTGGTCATCAAATTATTGGCTCAGGAATGCGACAAAAACTAAAAAAATTCAAGGCTTCATGGTGTGTGTAATTGATAGAAAATAAGTAATTTTTTGGGTGAACTTTCCCTTTAAGTAAAAGTATCAATACCAGTACAGAAGTATTGGAATCAACATATACTTCAAGAAAGTAAAAGTACTCATTATGCAGAATGTCCCATTTCAAAATGTATAAAGATCTTTAGAAAATAGCAGATATAACTTGTAGATCTGCTATTTTCAAATAGCCAAAATACATAGAGAGCTTAAGTTGTTAATTCTTAGTAATGATAAACTAAATCTACAAAGTAAGTAGTAACTAAAGTTTTCAAATGAACCCCACCGCTCATAAGATGCAATGTAAAAGTGGTCACAGCCTCACGTGTAAAAATGCATCCCATCAAACTTGCAGATGCTGTTTTTCTCCCAGTGTGGAGGAAGAATGCTTAGGATTTTTACTGTGATCTCTCGTTCTTGAAATATATATCTCTTAGTTCATGTTGTAAACAATAATAGCAAATCAAAGCAGTTGTCCTCAAAACCCCACCTCCAGTGGCTGTCATAAGAACGGAGGGAGTGCTCTATGATCATGGCACCAGAACCTGCTCTTGCTCGCGCAGCTGCAGCCCGTCAAGCCTAATATATGCTCCGACGCACAAAGGTGTGCAGAGCATTGCAGAGAATAGCAAGACCTCCAAGCTCACAACGGTCGCATCAGCGTCCTATTCACCTGTTTCCTAGGCTGTGTGTTTTCCACTTCCTGTCGGATTTCATTGGATATCATTAGTCATCTGACCAGTTTCATTGGATTTCATTGGATCAAATCGACAGGAAGTGGAACACACACAGGAAGTGAAAAGCCTAGGAAACAGGTGGATAGCAGAGGTAAGAGGTCCTTCTGGCTGAGGTCCAGCCAAGACAAAAAAGCAGAAAGTCATCTCCGGTTTACTTCCCATAATCAGCATGAAGTAGGTGGCCGCCTTTTTAGGAGACCGGAAGCAGGTCGGAATCTATTATTTCCAATGGAAGAGTGAACATGAACACAGCTTCTGAACCATTCTTTAGCCCAACCTACGGCAAATTAAACTAAGAGACATTTGATTGGAAAGACAATTTATGTTTGAATGCATTTATCCCCCCTCCCCACCTTTGTTAAAACCCCTTAATAAAAGGCTTTTGTTGAGGAACCCAGCCCGTCTTGGTGTTGGTCAGCTTCTACAAGACAGACAGACAGACAGACAGACAGACAGACAGACAGACAGACAGACAGACAGACAGACAGACAGACAGACAGACAGACAGACAGACAGACAGACAGACAGACAGACAGACAGACAGACAGACAGACAGACAGACAGGTAGGGTACTCACAGCAGTTGGTGACAGCGAAGCTGTTGGCCACCTCCAGGTTGTCTATGTGTGGCGTCAGTCTGAAGTCTGCCGTTCCAAACTGAACCATGCCCACCCTGAACGCACTGTACTCCTGGTCCGCACCCCGTGGAAACAGACCACCTGGAAGGGAGAGAGACACACACACACACACACACACACAAGTTTGTTTTATTATACTTCAGAATCAGAATCATCTTTATTGTCACATCACAGGTTTAGCGTCGACGCGTTGTGAGCTTGTAGATCCGCTATTTTCAAATAGCCGAAGTATATATGGGGCTGATGTGGTTAAAGTACTGCATGTGTTGTAATAATAATCAAAATCCACAAAGTAACTCAAGTTTTCAAACAATTGTAGTGGAGTAAAAAAGTACAATATGTAGTGGAGTAGAAGTATTACAAATTGCAAATACTCCAGAAAAGTAAAAGTACCTCAAAATTGTACTGAAGTACAGTACTTGAGTTAATGTTATTATTTTCCACCACTGATTGTTTGCAGGGTGGATTACTCTATGTATTTGACCGGGACGTTCTGTGTTTATCCAAACTAAGCTGATAAGTAATTGCTCATTAAATCATGTTCATTAGAGGCATAATGGGCTTGTAGAACTTAACCCTTTAAGAACACATCTTTGTGTCATTTTTGGGCGGTGAAACCGCCCCTATATGTGAGGTTTGGATATTTGCACACCAAATCCTGCGCTGTGATTGGCCACAAATGTACCCCCCTAACCCTGCACCGTGATTGGCCAATCACAGTCTATTCAGGACTGTGATTGGCTAGGGAAACATGACACATGTGCATAGCCCTATATAAGAAACCATAACTTAAAAAAAACAATAATTTTTTTTTTTTTTAAGTTATGGTTTCTTCCATCACTTATTCCATCACTTCTTCCATCACTGTGATGACCACTGTGACCACACCGCCCACTTCACACTGGGTGTGATTTTTAGATTTCTTTGGGCTATTCAAAAATAGCAGATCTACAAGCTCATATGAGCAAGTTGGAGCATTGCGTGATGCACAAATTGTCTTCTTTAAATAGACTATCATCTTATACAAACACAATTGACACAAGGAATTGAAACCCTCCCTTCTGCTGATTATAGAAAAGTTATAATCACAGAGATTTGTTGACAATAATAGCCTATAGTAGAGAGAGGTGCGCGCTGTGCGCCCTGACCCTCTCTAGTTGGCATTGCGGGTGGTTTTAGAGTCCGCCGTGCGCTTTCCCAAAGGTGTGTGGGCAGAATAGCACCACACCTCCACCCGCAAATAACGGTGTCGGCATAATGGAGAGCGGGTATTAGCAAGCGCAGAATAGCGTTTAGGGACAGTGCCAGCTCCGTTATCCGTATTTCACGGGTAATGGGTAGAAAATCACGGGTAATGGTTAACGGGTGCGGCTTTAGATTGGTCTGGAATAGGGCGGTTAATACCTAATGCCAAACAAAAGAAGAATAGATAAAAAAGAAGACCATTGCATTACAGGTAATCAACAAGCTATACTAAAAAAAACTGGTGAAACAAATTGGCCAAATTATCAAACAATATAAGAAAGAGGCAAACAATTGTGAAAATCTACAATCTACATGCTCGCAACCTGTGAGCTTGTAGATCGGCTATTTCCACAATATTTATCTGTGGAACAGAGTCAAACTAAATGTAATGCCTCAACTCTACTACAATTCCAAGTGCTTGTCAGGGTGGGGGGTCCCCAGTTCAAATATGATTGTTTTGAGGGGGTCGTGGCCTGAAAAGGTTGAGAACCGCTGCTCTAGGAGGTCATTCTGAGTGCTTAGAGCCCTGAGTTGACATTGAAAAGAAAAAGGTGATTTGATTTCACATTTTCTCACGGCCGCCTTTGAAGATGATGTGATTTTCTTTGCAGGCAAAGACTGTGTGGTCTGAATGCTGGCATCCATTGAGTTAGAACAATTTTTTAAAAATCTTTACTCATGGTAGGGTTACCAGGCTAGTAGGGCTGCACAATTATGGCCAAAACTATCATCACAATTATGTTTAACTCTTTAAGACCTGAGAACGCATCTGTGTGTCATTTTTAGATTTCGTTGGGCTATTCAAAAATAGCAGATCTACAAGCTCATAGTGCGGCACCGAGTGCCGCACTATGAGCTTGTAGATCTGCTATTTTTGAAAAATCGTGAAAAATGTTGTGCAAATCTTTGAATATATATATATTTAAAGCGAGCATTTCTAGCTAAAATGTTATTGCTTCTGGGGATTCTACAAATGTCTTCTAAATCAGTTTAAAACAGTTTTCTGAAACACTTATGTTGCTATAATATTAATGTCAGTGTCAAGGAGCCCCACAACGATATGTGTTTGGCTGCGGACACCCATCTCAAAAAAAAAAATTCCAGGGACCCCCAGAAGCAAAGATTTGAGTAAAAAACAATTGCTTTATAGATATATATATTCAAAGATTTGCACAAAAAAAAACACGATTAAAAAAAAAAAAGCAGATCTACAAGCTCATAGCGCGGCACTCGGTGCCGCGCTATGAGCTTGTATATCTGCTATTTTTGAATAGCCAAAAGTATAAAATATGGATAAAGTGTTTACACAGATGTGTCCCCCGGTCTTAAAGGGTTAATCAATATTGAGATCACAATTATTCATCACAATTATTCATAGATTTTGGTGACTGAGAATATTCGTGTTTCACTCTCACATAAACAATGCCATGTTGTGATCTCCATCTTTGCATGACAATAACATCGGTGCTCCTTATTCGCCTAAATTCACTGCACGTC
>NC_137604.1:5634228-5659228 GCF_963280865.1 Gymnoscopelus braueri | reverse complement strand
TAAAGTAACTAAGTACATTTACTCAAGTAGTGTACTTGAGTACAGTTTTGAGGTATTTTTGGGCGGTGAAACCGCCCCTATAAGTGAGATTTGGAAAAATGTACATTTTCCTGCGCTGTGATCTGGGCCCAGGAAATTAGTAGAATTATCCTGCGCTGTGATTGGCCAATCACAGCCTATTCAGGACTGTGATTGTCCAGTGTCACATGACACATGTGCATAGCCCTATATAAGCAACCATAACTTGAAAAAAAACAAAACTTGGTTTTTTTCAAGTTATGGTTTTGTCCATCATAAAGAGTGTTTCAATAAATGTATTTATCCTTTGTACATGATTGATCGACTCCATTCAGTATTGTGATTAGCTAGCAAGACACCGCCCACTTCACACAGGGTGTGATTTTTACTTTACCGGAGTATTTCCAATTTTCAGTACTTTTACTTCTACTCCACTACATCTCAGAGGCAAATGTTGTACTTTTACTCCACTACAATTATTTTACAACTTTAGTTACTAGTTACTTTGTAGATTTGGATTATTATTACAAAACATACATTAACCACATCAGCCCTATATACATTTCGGCCATTTGAAAATAGCCGATCTACAAGCCCACAATGCGTCGCGATGCGACGCATTGTGAGCTTGTAGATCTGCTATTTTCAAAAGGTTTTTATACATTTGAAAACTTGAAATGGGACATTCTGCCAATTGATTACTTTTACTTTTAGTACATTATGATGCCAATACTTTTGTAAATTTTGAATTCCGGACTTTATTTCTATATTGCAGTATTGATACTTTAGCAGGAACGTATGTTTTCAATGAGTCTTAACATTCTTAACTCATTGAGTGCCATTAACGTGTTTCACGTGTTTTAGCGCTATGGTGCAACGTGCCATTAACGTGTTTCACGTGTTTTTGAAAAAAAAAAATCTTCCTGAACCCAAGATATCATTATCTGAAGATTTGCAGCTCCATCCACTCCTTGTTTAACTTATAACTGAAAAAGGCTGTATCTCGCTTCCTAAGCACTTTTGTTTTACAATTTTATAAAAATTGTAATGGCCAGAAATAGATATTAATAATTATGGCACTCAATGAGTTAAGAAGGACAATATTAGTCACCAGAAGCAAGAACAGATGTTTTCAACGAGTCTAACATTCATTAGAAGGACAATATCAGTCACCAGAATCAGAGACGTATGTTTTCAATGAGTAACATTCATAGAAGGACAATATCAGTCACCAGAAGCAGGAACGTGTTTTCAACGAGTCTAACGTTCATTAGAAGGACAATATCAGTCACCAGAAGCAGGAACGTGTGTTTTCAACAAGTCTAACGTTCATTAGAAGGACACTATCTGTCACCAGAAGCAGGAACGTGTTTTCAACGAGTCTAACGTTCATTAGAAGGACAATATCAGTCACTAGAAGCAGGGACGTGTGTTTTCAACGAGTCTAACGTTCATTAGAAGGACAATATCAGTCACTAGAAGCAGGGACGTGTGTTTTCAATGAGTCTAACGTTCATTAGAAGGACAATATCAGTTTCAATGAGTCTAAAGGCAGCTCTCCACCGCACCAATTTAGTCCCGACTCGGCGGCGGGAGGTCGTTGGAAAGCGCCTGCGGCCGGCAACTTGTTGTCGGATTATAGCGTCGTTCCGTCGGGTCCGGACTTCTATCGACCCGACGATGAGAAGCCAAGCATGTTCAGTCTTTGTTCCGACTGGTAGAACCGTGGGGTAGTGAAAAGGGGGGAGAGAGGGGGGTAAAGGTTTTCCACATCTCAGGGGGGTCTACATCTCTGATCAAATTAATGTCAATACAAATTAATCATATTGAATCGAGCAACTTAAAAACTGTGTGCACACAAAAAGCAGAGTAGACATGACCATTACCCAAGAAGGGTTTTAAAGGCATCATGACATTCATTTTCACTTTTTTTATTTTCAATGTTTTATTTGGGGTTTTATGACCTCAATTACACCCAAAAAACCTGAACTTAAAACATTCAGTGGATTTTCTGTGGTCTGGGGTTTTCTGAATAATTAGGCTGAAAAGTAATCTGAGCTTGGCCCTTCGACAGTGAGGTCACTGTCGAATAATCCCGCCCACTCTCCTCCTCGCCCCTCCCCTCCCCTATCCTTTCCTTTGGGGGGGGCGGAGCAGAGGCGATGATTGACAGGCAAAATCCCTCACCAGCGACACCCGCAGGCAAAGATTTATTTTTTCATTGCAGTTGAAAAGGCTTTAGAAATGTGAGAGAAAAACACCTGCCATGGATCACTGGAATGGAATTTTCACTTAAAACTTTTTGTACACTTTTGAAGGACCAGGACAAAGACTTTGAATGTGGTGTAAAAGTGAATGTCATTAAACCTTTAAAGGGGTAGTTCATCCAAAAAATGGGTGAACTGGGTGAACACCCCAGGCACCCCCAGTCATGCAAGGTTTACCAAACTACTGCCCAGACTGACCCAGCTGATTTCACTATTTTCTCCTCTGCCTCATTCCTGTCGAGACGGTTTTAACCCATTACAAATGCCTTCTAAATCAGTAGATCAACTTTCTCACACTTTCAAGATTTTTCTAAAATGTGTCAAACCATAAACAGGAGTCAAAAGGTCATGTCTCACCTGACACACAATCTACTATGTCTCAATAGAAGAGCAGGGAGACCAAATACAACCACCCCAAGTGTATAAGTTATAAGATACGAAACCGACTGTAACTATCTGTTTTATTAAAGAGGTGGTGCCATGGTTTTGCACTTTTTCTGTTTTTCATATGTCTATGAGGTTGATAGAACTTCATTAAGCCCCCTGGTGGTGTTTTTATGGTGTTTTATGTCTTCTCTGACTATTTTGAGTTTCTTCCTGGAGGCTGAAACCTTGAGGGTCAAACGTGCCAATAGAGAAACAGTGCTTTATAGTGACATAGTAAAAACATATCCTCCCCCTCATTATCATAACACAACAGGTGTGGGCATGAGGAGGAGGAGGGACTAGGACAAGTGGGTGGTGCTAAGGTGATGGAGGAGGTGCTAAGGTGAGAACCAGGTATACTTAATGAACTGGAGGCGTGCCCACATAAAAACATAATTTTAACACTTTCTGTACACTTTTTTGAAAAAAATCTTCCTCCTAGTATAACCATAATACCTGATGATTATGTTTTAGTGGGGGGGGGAAATCACTGAAAATCACGGCACCCCATCTTTAAAATAAATAAACTCTATGAAACTATGCAGCTGTGGCTGCCTGTGTCTATAAATACACAATTATCCAAGTATATTAGCATATCGGTGTCCAGCCATCTCTGGTGCGTAATAAAATACAGACAATTTTAGACGCTGAAAGGATGGAAATTATTGCAGTGACAGTATCGCTATCCAGGATAGTATTCTTGGAAGAAAGACGACACAATAACAGCTCGTCTGCATTTAAACAGTGTTATTAGTCCAGAAATAAATCACTGATTCCCGGTCTATGATTTGGTCTGCACGGGGAGACAGGGATTCATATCTCGGGTGGGACGTAAAACATACGGAAACTTGAACTAGAAATGGGCACTCTGTGGCGTGCGTATCTCCGCCAGGCCAGGTGGCCTACCAAGGGCTTTTTTGAGTCGTTTGTTGCAGCCGCCAGGCCGCAAGGAAGCTGATGAGGTAAATAGTGTTTCTGAGACTTTCGACAAGAGTTGTTCCGATACCAATGCCAGTATCGGATGATACTGCCTAAAACGCTGCTGGTGTCGGTATCGCAGAGTTTGGCAGTCTATGCCAATCCGATACCATATGATTTATCACGTGATATTTCATTTACAGTAATGCACAACTGTTTTATACTCTTACTGCACTATTTACATTATGATTCTACCAACTTGTAGCTGCACTTAAACAATTATTAATGGATTTGTATATTATAATTTTTTTAATAAGTTACAGGAGTTCTTACAGCATGGTGTGTGTGATATGAAATGTGAGTTTACCATAATCACAGTAATCCTTAACTCTCTGAGTGCCAAGAATGAGTTATCACGAGTATTTTCTGAATGCCCTGAGTGCCAAGAATGAGTTATCACGAGTTAAACATTTTTTTTTTTAATAAAAAAAAAATATATATTATTATTATTAGTATTATTAGTATTTTTTGTTTATCTCAAAAGAACTAGGAGATAACACTAACCCAAAAGTTGCTGTTCCATTCACTTGTTGTGATAAAACAAATGAGAATAAACTGAGAAAAAAAAAAATCTTTTTTTTCCTGTGTTTTACCATGTATTTTTGAGTGAAACATGCCATCTTCAAACATCAGACAACAGATGTCAACGAGGTCACAATGACCTCGTTGGCATTTGTTAAACCATACCTGAAAACCCTCAGTGATTAGCAACCATCAGGGGATCAATCATACCGGAGATAACTATTCTGTGACTACTTGAAAAGGTAAGATAATCACAAAATCCTGGCACTGGGCAAACACAGCCAGAAATAAGTCTGGCAGTGAAAGAGATCCTTAATTATATTCCATCATATTCAAGGTGTTTTGGAGAGAAATGAGACAGACTCCAGTCACTTTCAAATTAAAGCACTACAGAGCATAGATATACACCTCATCGGCCTGTGCAGTTCATTGGAGCGATCTGTATCGCTGCCGCCATTTGGAAGAAGGCAAGCTGCCACTCAAAGTGACTACTGGCCAATCACAGCGCTCACAGCGCATTGACTACTGGCCAATCACAGCGCGTCTTTTCCGGGACTTGTCAGAATCAGCAAAAACTAAAGGCCATTCATATGAAGTGTCACTTCCTAAATAGACTCGATTTCAGGCACCAACCTGCTCATCAGGAGCAGTTGGGGTTCAGGGATTCAGTCTCGGGAATCGAACCGGGGAACCAGTTCCGACTCGCCCACTACCGAGCCGTGTTCAAGACATATGGCGTAGAAAAAAGGTGTGTTTTGGAAGAAAATCCCAAACGGCGGAAAATCTAGGTGTAGTAGGCATAAATGGGTGTGGCCTAAAAGGGGAGTTGTGTCAAGATCCAAGTAATACAGGGAAAAGTACATTTTGATTGTACTACCCACCGTACAAGAGTTATAGGCCAACAAATGAAGGGGGCTGATGTAGCTACCATGAGGCCAATTTGAAAGATTTTACGTAATATTTGAGATTAACTTCAGTCTCAGACGCAAATAGACACACACACACACACACACACACACACACACACACACACACACACACACACACACACACACACACACACACACACACACACACACACACACACACACACACTGTCCGGCAGAGATGGATGCTTTGATCATGATGTGAATAAATGAGCAGTTTGCTCGTATAAGACTGACATGTAAAACAAGTGAAACCAAGCTTGCAACAGTACAGTATATTATTAGCCTCAGTGTTCTCACTGTTTACAGAACTTATTGGTGTGCGCTGCCGTGTCAAATGATCGTGGCCCCAGTGAAAACATTGTTCTTGCCTCCCTCAACACAAAGGCTCATCTGTGATTAAGTCTGTGTCAGCTCCCATTCTGCTAACAGTAAGCAGACATTGATCAGCACCACGAACAGCAGCCAACATGTTATTTATCAAACAGCCAACATGCTATTTATCAAACAGCCAACATGCTATTTATCAAACAGCAGCCAACATGTTATTTATCAAACAGCCAACATGTTATTTATCAAACAGCCAACATGCTATTTATCAAACAGCAGCCAACATGTTATTTATCAAACAGCAGCCAACATGCTATTTATCAAACAGCAGCCAACATGCTATTTATCAAACAGCAGCCAACATGTTATTTATCGAACAGCCAACATGTTATTTATCAAACAGCAGCCAACATGTTATTTATCAAACAGCAGCCAACATGTTATTTATCAAACAGCAGCCAACATGTTATTTATCAAACAGCAGCCAACATGTTATTTATCAAACAGCAGCCAACATGTTATTTATCAAACAGCAGCCAACATGTTATTTATCAAACAGCAGCCAACATGTTATTTATCAAACAACCAACATGCTATTTATCAAACAACAGCCAACATGTTATTTATCAAACAGCCAACATGTTATTTATCAAACAGCCAACATGTTATTTATCAAACAGCCAACATGTTATTTATCAAACAGCAGCCAACATGTTATTTATCAAACAGCCAACATGTTATTTATCAAACAGCCAACATGTTATTTATCAAACAGCCAACATGTTATTTATCAAACAACAGCCAACATGTTATTTATCAAACAGCCAACATGTTATTTATCAAACAGCCAACATGTTATTTATCAAACAGCCAACGTGTTATTTATCAAACAGCCAACGTGCTATGTATCAAACAGCCAACGTGTTATTTATCAAACAGCCAACATGTTATTTATCAAACAGCCAACATGCTATTTATCAAACAGCCAACATGTTAATTATCAAACAGCCAACATGTTATGTATCAAACAGCCAACGCGTTATTTATCAAACAGCCAATGTGCTATGTATCAAACAGCCAACGTGTTATTTATCAAACAGCCAACATGTTATTTATCAAACAGCCAACGTGTTATGTATCAAACAACCAACATGTTATTTATCAAACAGCCAACGTGTTATGTATCAAACAACCAACATGTTATTTATCAAACAGCCAACATGTTATTTATCAAACAGCCAACGTGTTATTTATCAAACAGCCAACATGTTATTTATCAAACAGCCAACATGCTATTTATCAAACAGCCAACATGTTAATTATCAAACAGCCAACATGTTATGTATCAAACAGCCAACGCGTTATTTATCAAACAGCCAATGTGCTATGTATCAAACAGCCAACGTGTTATTTATCAAACAGCCAACATGTTATTTATCAAACAGCCAACGTGTTATGTATCAAACAACCAACATGTTATTTATCAAACAGCCAACGTGTTATGTATCAAACAACCAACATGTTATTTATCAAACAGCCAACGTGCTATGTATCAAACAGCCAACGTGTTATTTATCAAACAGCCAACATGTTATTTATCAAACAGCCAACATGTTATTTATCAAACAACCAACATGCTATTTATAGTACAAACTGCACTTATTAACACATAGTGAAATCTACAAACTCCCAATGTGTGGCATTGCAACATGTTATGAGCTTGTAGATCAGCTATTGATGAAGTATATCGGACTTCAGTGGTTAAATCTGAAGTGGGCCATCCAGAATACATTTTGACTGAGCACCTTTCACTTGTTACGTGGAGTGATATTTGACAAGGACTTTGACTCAAGCACTGGGGGGTTGAGTATAGCTTTGTCCACCACTCGCTATAACATACCTGCGGGTATACACTGAAGTGTAAGCGAAAGCTGTAAGCAAGGTAACAGAAGCTTTGCCACCTCTCCGCGGAGGGCGTGGGATAAACACCTCTCTCTGTGCCAGTCGCCAGCATGGACCCACGGTTCAGTGAGCAAGGTGTTTGGTCCTCCTGGCTCCCGCGGCCCAGCAGCAACACAGGTCTTTATTGAATTCCCTGCTGCCAGAGCAGCACACGGGCACAGGGGAGAGCTTCAGTATAGCCTCTACTGTGGGAACTAGTATCCACACGATGGTACGATCCAACCCCATGCCTGCAGCAGTGTGTGTCCGTCGTGTTGTGACCAGGCGCCAAAGGTTTCTCGGTTCATCTTTCGAAGCCGATGCGGAAGTAATGAAAACCCTGCGGTTCTAATTAATGGCCCGGCAGGTGGCGCTAATGCCCTTCCTGTGGCTGCAGAAACAAAGACAAAAAAAAATCTTTCATCCCGTCCACGTCAAAGGGATTGACAACATTTGACCAGAGTTTACATTCGGTTTCATTACCTTGGTAAACCTTTTCATAAAGACGTTATGATTTCAATCGCTAGTTTTCTTTCACACAGTAGTACAGTATGTCGTTTTTGTAAATTATGGTCCATTCATTTAAAAATTCATGATATTGCAGTGTATACTTTCGAGGCTTTTGACTGGGTTCCACTGAGTGAAGACACACCCCCTCGCTCCTCTTCCCACCAATAGCACACTGCGGTTACGTTTGCACTCGCAGCCATTTTCCCCTGGACTATAGAGGCTTCAAAACAGGTCTACTATAGAAACCAATGGGTGATGATGTCACGGTCCCTTCGTCCATTTTTTGTTTTACAGTCTATGGTTACGATCGCTTTTGCAGCGTTTCTGTATTAGCAAGTGTTTTTCTTTGCTTCTGTTGCAACACGTTTCAGTCTGTCACATATTTTCCTTTTGTTTGCTGTACAGTATGTTATCTCCACTGGGCACAAGACAATGACTGCGTGGGTGGAATAGGCTCTCTCTCTCTCTCTCTCTCTCTCTCTATCTCTCTCTCTCTCTCTCTCTCTCTCTCTCTCTCTCTCTCTCTGTCCCTCCCTCTCTCCCTCTCCCCTCTCTCTCTCTCTCTCTCTCTCTCTCTCTCTCTCTCTCTCTCTCTCTCTCTCTCTCTCTCTCTCTCTCTCTCTCTCTTCTCTCTCTCTCCCTCTCCCTCACCCTCTCTCGCTCTCTCAATTCAATTCAATTCAAAGGAGCTTTATTGGCATCAGAAAACGTTTACGTTGCCAAAGCAAGTGTCAAATAAGAACGGAGAAATTATGTACAATTAAAAGGAAATAAAGAATTGTGTAAAACAGAACTTTGTCACATTGCAACTTAGAGAAAAAACTGCTCTCTCTCTCTCTCTCTCGCTCTCTCTCTCTCTCTCTCTCTCTCTCTCTCTCTCTCTTCTCTCTCTCTCTCTCTCTCTCTCTCTCTCTCTCTCTCTCTCTCTCTCTCTCTCTCTCTCTCTCTCTCCTCCAGAACGCATCTGTGTCATTATTAAGATTTTTTTGGTGTATTTTTTTTTTAATCATGAAAATGTGTGCAATTTGGCTGATTCTACAAATGTCTTCTAAATCCTAACAGTTTTTTGAAAAAAACTTGTGTTGCTATATCAGTGATTCCAAAACTTTTTCATGTCAAGGACCCCCAAAATGATATGTATTTAGCCGCGGACCCCCATCTCAAAACGTTTTGTTCCAAGGACCCCCAGGAGCAAATATTTGAGTTACAAATATTGGCTTTAAAAATATATATATTCAAAAATTTGCAAAAAAAAAACCAAGATTTGCAAAAAATAGCAGATCTACAAGTACAAGCTCATAGCGCAGCACTGTTAAAATGACACAGATGCGTTCCCGGTCTTAATGCGTTAAAGCCACCATGATGCACGCCTGAGCGACACGCTGGCCGCGCTGAGCGGTGTGATGTCCCACCTCAGATGACTCAGCACTCTGCTAGTTTGCATACTGATAGGGTTGGGATCATAAATCACCTTCTCGTCCTCAGTGTTGCCAGATTGTGTGAGAGAAACAAGCAGACATGGTCTACAAAAACAAGCCCAAAAGTAGTGACTAAACGACTATAGGCCTCAGGCCTGTCATTTTAGATCTATTTTGGCAATTTTTTGAAAAATCTTTTGGGCAAATCTTTGATTTTTTTTAAAGCGGACATTTGTAACTTGTAATTTGTCCAATCTTTGCTTCTGGAGGTACCTGGAACAAATATAGACCAATTCGTTTCTAGTTTACCAACATTGAGACTGGATGCACAGGTGATTGTTTCATGCAATCAATTCTCAACCTGTTGTTTCGGGGTGCGCAGGTTTAAGTGATGCGCGCCCTAGCGAGACCTGACAGAATGGGTTTCATTTGCAACCATGCAGTATGACGCTTGCAACCAGTGTGACATCGTCTGTTAAGGGGTCTATACACAACAATATTTTACAAATGTTTGCTTTGAAAAATAAATATTCAAAGATTTAGACACATTTCCATGATTTTTCCGCAGATCTACAAGCTCATAGCACTGCACTCGGTGCCGCGCTATCAGGGGCGCCAATTGATGTCCGTGCTATTGGGTGTGCTTTTGGGTGTTGCGAAAATGTGCGGTTAGTTTGTGTTACTTTAAAGCGGTTAATTCGGTACAAAGAAATGTACTCCATGAAGTGAAGACGTCGGAGGTTTTTTCTTTTTCTTTTTTTGTGATGAGTTTGTGATGGGTGCTCGTCAATTCCCCTGGGTGCTCTAGCCCCGAGGCACCCACAATATTGGCGCCCTTGCGCGCTATGAGCTTCTATGCTATTTTTGAATAGCCAAATAAATCTAAAATGACAGAGATGCGTTCTTGGTCTTAATGGATTATTAGAGATTAATTTTTTTCTTGAACCTTGAACAATGTTCATATTTTCTAACATTTTCAAAAATAGAAACAAGCCCAAAATAAGCAAATAAGCAACTACACTTTAGAAATAAGCCCAAATAAGCAACTACACTTTAGAAATAAGCCCAAATAAGCAACTACACTTTAGAAATAAGCCCAAGCAGCTACACTTTAGAAACAAGACCAGGAGACCTGGTTCTGCCAGACCCAAAATGAAGTCCTAGTATGTAACACACCTACAAACCACTTTATAACTGAAGTTCATGAGTCATGAATAGTTCGTGACGAAAGGAGACGTCACAAACTTTTTTTTGGCTGGGGCCGGAGGGCAAATGGCCCCTGCCCATGTATGGACGAAACAGGTACAAAGCCTCATGTAAGCCCGACCGACCCCTTGGGTCTGGCAACAAGCCCAAATAAGCAAATAAGCAGCTAAACTTTAGAAACAATCCCAAATAAGTAACTACACTTTAGAAACAAGCCCAAATAAACAACTACACTTTAGAAACAAGCCCAAATAATCAACTACACTTTAGAAACAAGCCCAAATAATCAACTACACTTTAGAAACAAGCCCAAATAATCAACTACACTTTAGAAACAAGCCCAAATAATCAACTACACTTTAGAAACAAGCCCAAATAAACAACTACACTTTAGAAACAAGCCCAAATAATCAACTACACTTTAGAAACAAGCCCAAATAATCAACGACACTTTAGAAACAAGCCCAAATAAGCAACTACACTTTAGAAACAAGCCTAACTAAACAACAACACTTTAGAAATAAGCCCAAACAAGCAACTACACTTTAGAAACAAGCCCAACTAAACAACAACACTTTAGAAATAAGCCCAAACAAGCAACTACACTTTAGAAACAAGCCCAAATAATCAACTACACTTTAGAAACAAGCCCAAATAAGCAACTACACTTTAGAAACAAGCCCAACTAAACAACAACACTTTAGAAATAAGCCCAAACAAGCAACTACACTTTAGAAACAAGCCCAACTAAACAACAACACTTTAGAAATAAGCCCAAACAAGCAACTACACTTTAGAAACAAGCCCAAATAATCAACTACACTTTAGAAACAAGACCAAATAAACAACTACACTTTAGAAACAAGCCCAAATAAACAACTACACTTTAGAAACAAGCCCAATAAACAACTACACTTTAGAAACAAGCCCAAATAAACAACTACACTTTAGAAACAAGCCCAATAAACAACTACACTTTAGAAACAAGCCCAATAAACAACTACACTTTAGAAACAAGCCCAAATAAACTACACTTTAGAAACAAGCCCAAATAAACAACTACACTTTAGAAACAAGCCCAAATAAACAACTACACTTTAGAAACAAGCCCAAATAAACAACTACACTTTAGAAACAAGCCCAATAAACAACTACACTTTAGAAACAAGCCCAATAAACAACTACACTTTAGAAACAAGCCCAATAAACAACTACACTTTAGAAACAAGCCCAAATAAACAACTACACTTTAGAAACAAGCCGAATAAACAACTACACTTTAGAAACAAGCCCAATAAACAACTACACTTTAGAAACAAGCCCAATAAACAACTACACTTTAGAAACAAGCCCAAATAAACAACTACACTTTAGAAACAAGCCCAAATAAACAACTACACTTTAGAAACAAGCCCAATAAACAACTACACTTTAGAAACAAGCCCAAATAAACTACACTTTAGAAACAAGCCCAAATAACTACACTTTAGAAACAAACCCCAAAAAACAACCCTCAACTACCAATATTTACAAGCGACGTTACAGAACAAGACACTGATTGTCCTCATCATAGGGCTGGGTGATATAACTTTGAATCCATATCACGATTATTTCAAACGTCAGGCTGCAACGCGTTGTGAGCTTGTAGATCGGCTATTTTTGGCAAAGGGATTTGGTGTGGAAGGAAAAAAGAGCAGACCAGGTACAGAGTCAAAACGTCAAGTTTACAAAGTATTGAGGGGCTAAATGTCTGAGAACCCACATGATAGTGATGACAGTGCTGTCACACAAGTCTATGAAGCTATCTATGAAATCTCTGAAAAGGCTTAACCCATTAATACCTGGAACGCATGTGTGTCACTTTAGATGTCTTTGGCTATTCAAAAATAGCAGATATACAAGCTCATAGCGCGGCACCGAGTGCCGCGCTACGAGCTTGTAGATCTGCTATTTTTGAAAAATCGTGAACATTTTTTCCCCAAAAGAATTTAGGATTTAGATTTTTTTAAAGAATTGCCTCAGGTCTTAATGGGTTAATCTGCAACACAATTTGTATACAATATGTAGTGGAGGTCCCTGCTTTATCTGTCTCTCAGCTAAGGGGTCCTTGGCCTGAAACATGTTGAAGACCCCTCCCTAAAGGTAACTACTACAGTAGTTACTAACACGTGATTTACGAAATACTGTCGCACCACTCAAACTTGACGAGAGTATGTGTCATACGTCCAACACCGTTACTCTTCAGGATTGAAATTCAAAAGCAGCAAAAGTAGCAGATCTACAAGATAAAAAACGCGTCACTTCGCGTCACGTTTCGAGCTTGCGGATCTGCTTCTGGTGCTTTAGCATGACGCTGCAGTATGATCAAGTAGGGCGTTAATTTACATATAATTTACAATAACAAATGCCTATACTGTAGCTACATTATGCCAGCTAATATTAATAACTGGGGTCAGTTAACCCATTGAGACCTGAAGCCGATTCTACATGTCTCCTAAATCTCAACAGTTTTCTGAAAAACGTGGTGCTCAATGGTGTATCAGTGGTGCTCAATCTTTTTCATGTCAAGGACCACCCAAAATGATATGTATTTGGCCACGGACCCCCATCAAAATATTTTGTTCCAGGGACCCCCAGAAGCAACGATTTGAGTTAAAAATGTTCGCTTAAAAAATATATAAATTCAAAGATTTGCACACATTTTCACGATTTTTCAAAAATAGCAGATCTACAAGCTCGTAGCGCGGCACTCGGTGCCGCGCTATGAGCTTGTAGATCTGCTATTTTTGAATAGCCCAAAGTGTAAAATAATGCTTTTTAGCTCAAATCTAAAAATGACACAGTTCCAGGTCTTAATGGGTTAATCTAACCTACTGAACAAGGAAATAATTGCCAGTATAGCATTATTAACCAAATAGTCTTTCCAAACATGTACAACGTATAGTGTTTTTAAAAAAAAGGTTGATTATGGTTATCAAAGTACAACTGTATTACAGAAGGTAGGGCGCTCGGTAGACTGGTAAACCGTCCCGGCCAAGTGAATTCACATTGTGAGCTTCTTTATGTGCTATTTATGTGATGTGAGCTTATATATATATTGGCCGTTTAGGTGTTGTCAGATTGCGCATGGGCTATTTATGCGTCGTGAGCTTGTACGTCGGCTATTTACGACACCGTCGTGCATGTGAAATATGTAGGGCTTAAGTGGTTAATGTCTTTGTTTGACTGTTGAAGCGTGCTGCTCCTCGTGGACCGGCGTACTTAACCCATTAATACCTGGAACGCATCTGTGTCACTTTTAGATTTATTTAGGCTATTCAAAAATAGCAGATATACAAGCTCATAGCGCGGCACCAAGGGCCGCGCTACGAGCTTGTAGATCTGCTATTTTTGAAAAATCGTTAAAATTATTTTTTTTTACATTTTTTTCCGAAAAACTGTTAGGATTTAGAAAATGTTTAGAAGCGGCCTCAGGTCTTAATGGGTTAACATGAACAACGCCACAACATGATGCCCCATGTGGTCACCTCGTACCGCATGACAGGGCAGGACATTGACATTGCATAGGTCATGTACCAGGTCAAGCACACGCTGCTCTTCAAAATGTCTCCATTTGTACTATTTTACCGTATTCCTTTTTACCTTTTTCACCTCACCCTTTTAGACCCGAGGGCGACACATACATAATAGTCAGTGGTTCTCAAACTGTCCCGTGCCAAGGACGCCCACGATTGTATTTGGCCACGGACCCCCTCGTCTGAAAATGTTGCCAGGGACGTCCCCAGAAGAGGAGTTTTGTGTTAACAAATTCTAAATGATCCGACATTTTTTTTAAACACTTTCAAGATTTTTCAAAGATTTTCAAAAAACAGCAGATGTATAAGCTCGCAGCACGGCACTAAGTGACATGCTGTGAGCTTGTATATCTGCTATTTTTGAGAACCACTGTTCTAAATCTTAAAGGGTAAGACCACTTTGGTAGAGGTTTGGGTTGTGTAGTTACCTTGCCATGATGTAACTCCAAAGGTGGGCAAGAAATCAAAAATAATTGCTCCATTGATTAGAAATTGATAATTCAAAATATGCTCCTCATTGACTTACATTGTACGGTAAAACAGCTCTCAAAGTCACTCTTTTAGCACATAAATGAACCCAAACATAGCCGATTCAGACAATATAGAGCATCACCAAACCCAGTACTGTTTGTTTTTTTAATAAAAATGTCAACTTCCTGTTGATTTTACTATTTGAAGATCTGGTCCAGGTTTTCTACTTATTAAAAATGGCAAAATCAACAGGAAGTTGACATTTTTATTTAAAAAAAAAACAGTACTGGGTTTGGTGATGTTCTATATTGTCTGAATCAACTTTGTTTGCGTTCGTTTATGTGCTAAAAGAGTGACTTTGAGAGATGTTTTACCGTACAATGTAAGTCAATGAGGAGCATATTTTGAATTATCAATTTGTAATCAATGGAGCAATTATTTTTTATTTCTTGCCCACCTTTGGAGTTACATCATGGCGAGGTAACTACACAACCCAAACCTCTACCAAAGTGGTCTTGCCCTTTAAGAGTTTTCTGAAAAAAAACATATGTTGCTATAATATATATATATAGAGCTAAGATCTAAAATGGCACAGATGCTTTCCCGGTTTAATTTAAATTAAACCATTCCAGTACTCTACAGTGGTGGAAAGTAACTAAGTATATGTACTCATGTACTGTACTTATTAAGTACAATATTGAGGTACTTTTACTTTACCGATCTACAAGCGGTCTTCAAGCTCACAACGCATCGCTTCGCGTAGTGAGCTTGTAGATCGGCTATTTTCAAAGGATTTATATACATTTTATACATTTGAAAACTTGTGAAATGGGACCTTCTGCATAACGAGTACTTTTACCTTTGGTACTTTAAGTACATTTTGATACCAATACTTATGTGCTTGTACTCAAGTACATTTTGAATTCCGGACTTTTACTTGTAACAGAGTATTTCTACATTGCAGTGTTGGTATACTTTTACTTAAGCAAAACATTTTAGTACTTTTCCCACCACTGTAGTCTACAATACATTATGCCTCATTTATACCTTGTGGCGAGCCTCTGGCTCACACCAAGAATAGCAGGTCTAAAACGCTAACAACGCGCTTGTGCACTGGTTGCAGTGGTGTAAAGTAACTAAGTACATTTACTCAAGTACTGTATTTAAGTACAATTTTGAGGTATTTTTACTTTCCAATTGTCTACACTTTTACTTCTGCTCCACTACATCTCAGAGGCAAATATTGTACTTTTACTCCACTACAATTATTTGAAAACTTTAGTTACTAGTTACTTTGCAGATGTATTATTGTATTATGTATTATTATAATGTATTATTATACTATAAAACATACATGAACCACTTTAGCCCTATTTTATACCTAGGCTATTTGAAAATAGCAGATCTACAAGCTCACAACGCGTCGATTTGCGACGCGTTGTGAGCTTGTAGATCGGCTATTTTCAAACATTTTAGTGCTTTTACTTTTGGTACTTTAAGTACATTTTGATACCAATACTTTTGTACTTGTATACTCAAGTACATTTTTTAATCCGGCTTTAGCGTTTCCTCCACTTCGTTACGTATGTCTCCTCAATAATCTTCCGTTTTGTTAACCCATTAAGAACCGGGAACCCATCTGTGTCATTTTTAGCTTTCCTTGGCTATCAAAAAAATTGCAGATCTACAAGCTCATATTGTAGATCTGCTATTTTTTGGGGGGGGGGGGGGAATCGTGAACATTTGTGTTTTAAAGCGATCATTTTTAACTCCGATCTGTGCTTCTAGGGGTCTCTGGAACAACATATTTTGAGATGGGGATCCACGGCTAAATACATATCATTTTGGGTGGTCCTTGACGTGGAAAAGTTGGAGCACCACTGATATAGCAACATACTATTAGGATTTAGACCGGTGGCCGTGGACCACCATCTCAAAATATGTTGTTCCCGGGACCCCCCACAAAGAAAGATTTGAGTTAAAAATGTTCGCTTTAAAAAATATATATATTCAAACATGTGCACACATTTTCAAGATTTTTCTAAAATAGCAGATCTACAAGCTCATAGCGCGGCACTCGGTGCCGCGCTATGAGCTTGTAGATCTGCTATTTTTGAATAGCCCAAAGAAATCTAAAAATGACACAGATGCGTTCCCGGTCTTAATGGGTTAAGCAATTCTCGTTTGTTTCAGTTTGACCGTGGCTGTAAACAATGGGTTTTTGATCATATAGGCCTCAAACAACAATAGAGTATACATAGAAGATTTATCGGGCGTCTGGGTTCTCTCACAATGACACAATTAGCTCTTCTTTTTTTTTGCACAATTTGCATTTCTGATGATTTCGTGAGGGCAAAGACTCTCAGGCTACTTTATATTATTATGGAAACTAAAGGTGCATCATTAATGAATTATGAGAACATAATGGGAACTAATCCGAAGAAATATGCAGGGTAGCAACTTTGAAATATGCAAATAGAAATAGAGCTACAAAAAAACAATCATAGGGATTCAATTAAGCAGGAAAGTTACTGAAAACGAGTGTGCGTGCGCGCACATGTGTGCGTGTGCGTGCGTGCGTGTGTGTGTGTGTGTGTGTGTGTGCATATCTGTGTGTGTCAGGGTTCTTATGTCAGGGTTTCTAGAAGAAAACTCAATACACATAGATTTTCTATCAGACGGAGCTAAATTTCAGTTGAAATATATCAACAAAACAAATTAGCATGAACTAAAATCTGACTAAAATATGAGCCAGGTCCTGTGGTGAGGTTCGTATTTGTATTTTTGGACACTTGACTTGATGACCTTCACCCCACTACATTTCAAAGACAAATAGTGTACTTTTGACTGCACTACGTTTGTAGCAGTGGTGTAAAGTAAAAATGTTGAGGTATTTGTAATTTACTTGAGCATTTCCCATTTTCAATAATTTTACTTCTACTCCACTACATCTCAGAGGCAAATATTGTACTTTTACTCCACTACAATTATTTGAAAACTTTAGTTACTAGTTACTTTGCAGATATAAATTATTACATTATAAAACATGCATTAACCACTTTAGCCCTATGTTATACCTAGGCTATTTGAAAATAGCCGATCTACAAGCTCACAACACGTCGCATCGTGACGCGTTGTGAGCTTGTAGAGCTGCTATTTTCAAACATTTTAGTACATTTTGATACACTTTTGTACTTTTACTCAAGTAAATTTTGAATTCTGGACCTTTACTTGTAACAGAGTATATCTAAATTGCAGTATTGATACTTTTACTTAAGTAAAACATTTGAGTACTTTTTCCACCACTGACTTCTGGGTACAATCACATGCTATTCTCCTTTACTCAAATTGCATTCCTTACTCTGTCTCTCTCACATTTCCACAGCAAATGGACAAACACACAGGTCTCCATTTACCCACATGATCCCGCACCACCCTATTCTGGGCAGTGGTGGGAAAAGTACTCAGATGTTTTACTTAAGTAAAAGTATCAATACTGCGATAGAGAAATACTACAAGTAAAAGGCCGCCGGGATTTTTTTTTACTTGAGTAAAAGTAAAAATGTTCATACAGTATCGATATGAAAATTGACTTAAAGTAGAAAGTTGAAAGCACTCATTATGCAGATGGTTCGATTTCACAAGTTTTTAAATGTAAAATGTATGAAAATCCTTTGAAAATAGCAGATCTACAAGTTCAAAACGTGTCGCAAAGCGACGCGTTGTGAACTTGTAGATCGGCTATTTTCAAATAGCCAAAGTATGTATACTGTATATAAGTGGTTTTGTAATAATTGTCCAAATCTACAAAGTAACTAGTAGTACTTGAGTAAATGTACTTAGTTACTTTACACCACTGATTCTGGGCATGTCATAATAGGCCAGTAGGGTGCAAGGTAACCAAGTACATTTACTCAAAGTTCATAGTTTACTTGCAGATTTCATTTTTCAAAGCTTTATACTTCTACCCCGCTACATCTCAGAGGCAAATGTATCGTTTTACTCCACTACAAATATCTTAAAACTTTAGTTACTTGTTACTTTTGCAGATTATATTATACCGATACCGATCTACAAGCTCACAACACGTCGCAAATAGATCTGCTATTTTAGGACGATTTTGACACATTTGGTAACGTTTTGAATAAACTTGTGAAAATAGCCAAATCCTAAGCCCCAAATAGCCAATTTACAAGCTCACAATTATTTTTTAAATGTTTCAGTCTTTTAAAAATAACAATTTTACAAGCTTCGCGACTCGTTGTGAGCTAGTAGATCTGCATCTTTTTTAACAGCCGAGGGATAAAATAAGGCTTAATTGGTTAATGCAGTGGTTCTCAACCAGTGGTCCGGGGACCAGGGGGTCCCCAGCAAAAGCGTGGCACCGAGTGCTGCGCTACGAGCTTGTACATCTGCTATTTTTGAAAAATCTTGAAAATGTGTGCATATCTTTGAATATATATATTTTTTAAAGCGAACATTTTAACTCAAATCTTTGCTTCTGGGGGTCCCTGGCACAACATTTTCAGATGGGGGTCCGCGGCCAAATGCATATAAATGTAGGGGTCCTTGGCATGAAAAAGGTTGAAAACCACTGGGTTAATGCATGTCTCGTATACGTAATCTAAATCAACATGGTAACAAGACACCAAAGCTGTTAAATAATTGTAATGGAGTAAAAAGTACAATATTTGGCTCTGCTATGTAGCAGAAGTATGAAGTATCAAAAACATTGACATACTCAAGTAAAGTAAAAAATATATATATATATTGTACTGCAGTACAGTACTTGACTAAATGTACTCAGTTACTTTCCACCACTGGTATTTGTGTGTGTGTGTGTGTGTGTGTGTGTGTGTGTGTGTGTGTGTGTGTGTGTGTGCGCGTGTGTGTGTGTGTGTGTGTGTGTGTGTGTGTGTGTGTGTGTGTGTGTGTGTGTGTGTGTGTGTGTGTGTGTGTGTGTGTGTGTGTGTGTGTGTGTGTGTGTGTGTGTGTGCTTGCAGCCCGATTATAAAAATAAATGTCCGCTTGGCTGTCACCTGGACTCAGTTTCAATCAGTGTAAAGCTGAGCAGGAGAAGCGATACAGAGAGGGATGTAACTATTATATAACTATTAACTGGTTTTTACTATTAAACACAATTTAAAACATATACAGCCATTAATCACAGACGCTCAGTATTACTGACTGCAGCGTATTGTGAGCTTGTAGATCGGCTATTTAAAAACCTAAATTGAGCACATGTGAAACATTTGGAATATGCCAAAGATACCTGTCACCAAAGATGCCTGTCACCAAAGATACATGTCACCAAAGATAACTGACACCAAAGATACCTGTCACCAAAGATACCTGTCACCAAAGATAACTGACACCAAAGATACATGTCACCAAAGATAACTGACACCAAAGATACATGTTAACAAAGATACCTGTCACCAAAGATACATGTCACCAAAGATAACTGACACCAAAGATACCTGTCACCAAAGATAACTGACACCAAAGATACATGTTAACAAAGATACCTGTCACCAAAGATACATGTCACCAAAGATACCTGACACAAAAGATACCTGTCACCAAAGATAACTGACACCAAAGATACATGTCACCAAAGATACCTGACACAAAAGATACCTGTCACCAAAGATACCTGTCACCAAAGATACATGTCACCAAAGATAACTGACACCAAAGATACATGTTAACAAAGATAACTGTCACCAAAGATACATGTCACCAAAGATACCTGACACAAAAGATACCTGTCACCAAAGATAACTGACACCAAAGATACATGTTAACAAAGATACCTGACACCAAAGCTGCATGTCACCAAAGATACCTGTCACCAAAGGTAGTGCACCTGACTAAGCAGCAACATATCTGTATAACTCTAAGGTACGGTCACACAAATGCATGTGAAGCATTGTAGCCAACAGATGCCAAGGTGTCAGAGTCATCAATGTCCCCTGTTATCTTGCTGGGTTGTGGGCAGTATTCTGGTATGTAGTTGGTTTGACTTACATTGGAGTGTTGGCTCACAGAAAGAAAACTACAAGACAAATGGCTGCCAAGTGGGTTCAACCGATTTCCTATTGGCTGTCACCAATGTTCACCAATGTGGAACTGCACGCTTCAAGCGCGTAACGCGCGTTGAAAACGTCGCGTCAAAATGCTGCAACGGGACGCTCCCCCCGCCTTGCTCCCATAGAACGGAAGTGAACACTGGCGCTTCTGATTCATATGTATGACTGTGCCCTTATGCTTTTTGTCATCCACACACTTTTTTTATGGAAAAGCTCAGATTGAGCAATTTTGCAATATGCACCAATCTGCTATACACCCATTAAAAATCAACGTGCCAAAATATTCGGTAAGAAGCAAACGCGAGCACACGATTTCCGATGAAGCCGGTCGATTTGACATAATTATGTCATGTTTACGTGCCGTGAAAACCGTCCGTGGGAGGAGTAGGGTGCCAAAATATGGGTGGATATGAATAATACATGGGATACTGTGCAACCCGACAAATATGCGTACACATACACAGGAAGGAACAGCATGTGGACGCACATTTGTGCACAAATGCGGCAGATGTGGAACCATATGTGTAGCCCAGTGGTTTTCAAAGTGGGGTCTGGGGTCCTTAAGGGGGTTCCTATAGGGGGTCCCTAGCAAAATTAGGAACAGCTGAAACACTTGAGCCCTGTTTTATTTTTCGGCTGATTGGAAATAGCCGATCAACAAGCTCACAACACGACGACGCATTGTGAGCTTGTAGGTCGGCTATATATATATACATATTTTTTTACATATCTTGACAAATCTTCTCTTACGGGGGCCCCTGCGATCAAATGGGGGTCTGCGTCATTATGTGGGATACTGATCTACAAGCTCACAACGCGTCATATTGCGATGAGAGCTTGTACGATATTTTCACTATTTTTGTCCGACACTCTTGCATGAAAACAATTATAATAATAGAAACATGGAGAGTTTTTTACCCCTGCTCTTCCTTAAATCTCTAGTCTTCCCTTTCCTGAAAAGTAAAATCATGGCGCTTGTATGGAAAAAAAAAGAATGTCACCCACTTCTTTACACCCATAAACCTGTGGTGTGACTCTAAAGCTGATTCTGATCCAATTAATACAATGCAATGTAGGGGCCCTTACGCCTTGCTTTAGGGGTCCTTACTCCTTGATCTAGGGGTCCTTACTCCTTGATCTAGGGGTCCTTACTCCTTGACATAACGCATGTTTGAGAACCGGTGGTCTCGTTAGCACCGTGGTAAACACCGTGCACGTTGAGTGTCCGTCGTCATTAACGGTTACTGTAGGAAGTGTTGGCTGCAGATGATGCAAAAGGCTCATAAAATTGCCACCACGGTGAAACATATTCAATACTGGGGGGGGAAAAAAGAAGAATTGTCAGTTACTTAGCAACAGCCGGGGAGCAATAAGGCTTGTTTCAGAACATGGCTGCCGGTGAAGACTGCAATGGTCAAACCCTATATCCATGTATGTATGTATGTAGGCTATGTATAATGTATAACATGGCTCTGGTCATGTAAACATCTACAGGCTGTATACTTCATCCAGCATGGTCAAATCAACAATTGTCCAAAATAATTCACAAATATTTGTTTTACGCATTTGTTCCCCCTGTCATTGAAACACACAGATAGCACAGTCTTAAGATGTTTTTTTCCCCCACTCCAAAAATAGCCTGTATTTAAGTGTCAACAGCAATGTCCCCAGATCACTGTATATATATGGGCAAACAGATTCGCTTGCCGAACACAGCTGATCTCCAAGCTGTGACACACTGGCGACGCGTTTGACAGCTAAATGTAGATCAGCTCTGGGTTTATGGTCGGCAAGCGGCACCGTCGTAATTATTAAAGATGAGCGGGGGGGGAGAACATTTTTCAACAGTCCTCTGGCTATGGGAACCCGCACACGCACGCACGCACGCACACACGCACACACACACACACACACACACACACACACACACACACACACACACACACATTAATGCACACTGCCAGACAGTGTTGCTTGGCCTATAAAGCCAGTTGAGCGGACATAATACCAAAAAAAAACACACACACACAAATAGTACTAATAATGAAACAGATAAAATGATACACATTCGTATTTGAATTTTAACATATCGTATTTAAATGAGAACACCGCATGCAGCGCGAGCTTCGCCTCGAGCGGTGACATGAAAAGGAAAGAGAGGGGCCTCGAGAGACAGAGAGAGAGAGAGAGAGAGAGAGAGAGAGAGAGAGAGAGAGAGAGAGAGAGAGAGAGAGAGAGAGAGACTGCTTCATTATCTGTAAATTGTCACATAAATAAATACATTTATTTTTATTTTTTTAAATGTCTTTACATATTTATTTATTTTTGTTTGCATTTCTTTCTTCATTATTTCATGTATTTTTTTTAAATATATATATAGAGATATATTTGTTCAGATATGGCAGCTCTGCTCTGCTCCTCCATACGTTATCTAATGATGGAACGAATAGAACGGAGAGGAGAGGAGAGGAGAGGAGAGGAGAGGGAGAAGAACGACAGGAGATACATTGAAACGCCAGAGAGAGAGAGAGAGAGAGAAAGAGGAGTGTAAGAAGAAGACATAATGATGAAGGTTTACCTATCTGGACGCTGGGGGAGCCGCAGAGCGCCTCCTCGCGCCATAACGAGAGCGCGAGCGCCGCGAGCAGCGCGAGCTTCTTCATGGTGGAGAGAGGTGGGCTGTTGTCCTGTCTTCTTCTTCAGCTTCTCCCCGGTCGAAAAACTACACCTCCTCCTCCTCCTCCTCCTCCTCCTGCTAGCTCCTGCTCCTCCTCCTCCACCTCCTCACCTCACCGTCACGCGACGACAGAGGCTCATGGCTGTATTATTAAATAGGTTTTAGGGTTTTAAAGGGAGCCTACAAGGTGGACCGTGCGGTGTGGATGTTGGGTCTGCTGCTGGAGCCTCTGCGGATATCTGCTCTGTAGCTCCTGTTCCCGTCGTATACCCCCACGCACACACACACACACACACGCGCACACACACTCTTACACACTCACTCACTCTCACACACACACTCGCACACACGACCGCGGCGACGCTCTACTGCTGCTGCTGCTGCTGCTGAGGAGGAGGAGGAGGAAGAGGAGGAGGAGGAGGGCGGTGAGGGGAATACTGATGAGACACGAGGAGGAGGAGGATGGATGGATGCTCCGTCGGCAATCGGCTATTTTCGGCGTGCGCGACACGGCTGTTACGGCGAAGTGTATAGCTGTAAGATATAGGAAAAACAAGAACGGATGACATAGATGTCAAGTAGGACGTAGCCTCGATCTCCAGGCTTTTATTGTTTAGTTTTGCTAAAAAATAAAAGCCTGGCCCAGTGAGTTGGTGTACTTGGTATGAGGAAGTGTTTCATTTCCCAACCAACCAGAGTGCAGTGGGCGTCGCTCGTAATGTTGTGTTAACGGGGCGGGGGTTGACGGACAGATCGGTGAACCAATGGGATCAGGCGCAATCTCTCGCCGGCTCTATACACCCGCCCCTCTATACACGAAATCAGGAGCGTTGGGGCAGTCTAAGTAGGACGGTGATAGGGCAGTGCCCAGGCATGCAATGCTCATTTGGTATGTTCTTGCACTCTTATTTCAATGACGTGACGCGCACGTCGCTTAACACCTACACTGCAAGTCACACAATGGACAATTGATATGCATCTAGGCTTATTCCTATATGTTAATTCGCTAGGTGTGAGTCGGGAGCCTTTGAAAACTTTGTTGAGGTGCGAATTTAAAGTAGTTTTAAATCTATGCGTGTGCCTGCGTGTGCTCCTGGTCAAATAGGTTCCGGCAAGGCGTGCAAGGCCGTCCAGTGAGCATTGCACCCCTGGCAGTGCCTCGTATGTCTGTGGGAGGCGGGGGTTTTTCGAGGTCAGGCCCAGTGGTGTTTTGGTCGTTGGATGGGACACCACGACGTGGGGCCAGTATTTGTTCACGTGCACGCGCATGTACGGCACGGTGCACACACTTGGACGCACGTGCATGCCTCCACCGTACCACCGTACCGCACCCCCGATAAAAATAAAAGTAACACCACTGGTCAGGCCATATTATGGCATGTAGTGGATGTACAAAAGGACCCGCACGCTTTTTTTAGCCATGACAGTCCGGTCTCTCCTGCCATCACAACCTGACCGGTCTTTCCTGCCATCTGCTGCTCAGGTCTGGTGTCGCATCTATTCAACAGACGCGTTGTGAGCTTGTTGGTCGGCTATTTTTGGTGCACAACGCCGTTGTAATACGAAAAACATATGAATCAGGCTTAAATCAGGCGTAACTAGGAAAAGTGTGCTCCTCAGAGGAGTGCATATTTCCGCCATGC
>NC_137604.1:5584228-5629228 GCF_963280865.1 Gymnoscopelus braueri | reverse complement strand
TTACTTTTTATTTTGCAGCCAGTATTTATACTTTTACTTAAATAGAACATGTTAGTACTTTTTCCACCACTGGTGTCCACTGTCCACACTACTTGTGTCATGGTTTGAGAGGACCTTTAGAGTCATTACTCCTTTGGGGGGACTTGTGTTGCCCTCTGGTGGCCATTTCTGGTCACTTTCAACATGTGTTGTGTTCTGCCACTCCTGTGTTAACTTCCACAGTCGTAACACAAACAGAAGCACAAGCGTGAGAGAAGTCTGGTCAATATCTGGTCAATGGTCATTTATTTAGACCAGATCTTTTTGGGCCCCTGATGCGTTATGACGTTTTGGGCCCCTGATGCGTTGCGACGCGTTGTGAGCTTGTAAAATAGGGCTGAAGTGGTTAATGTATGACCCAGGGGGGTCCCCAAATGATGTTGGAGGGGTCCCCAGATGTAAACAAACCAACATACAGTATAAGTGTATGCAGGGTATGTGCATATTTCTATAGTGACAATTTAAGGGCATTTAAGACCTTTTTAATACCTCTAAAACGAAAAACATTAAATGCCATAACTGTGTAATTTTGCGTATAAAGTAATCAACAGTTTAAATATGATTATTTTGGGGGGTCGCGGCCGGAAAAGTTTGAGAACCACTGAAGGAGGCAAAGCAGTTGGAGGATTGTGCAATCAGGAAGACAGTGACTGCCTGAAGAAGGGACTTCACCAGCTCCTAGTAAACTTGACCTTTACTTAAGTAAAAGTACCAATACTGCAATATAGAAATACTTTGTTACTAGTAAAAGTCCGGAATAAAACATTTACTTGAGTAAAAGTGCCAAAGTATTGGTATCAAAATGTACTTACAGTATCAAAAGTAAAAGTACTAAAATATTTGAAAATAGCAGATCTACAAGCTCACAACGCGTTGTGATGCGACGCGTTGTGAGCTTGTAGATCGGCTATTTTCAAATAGCCTAGGTATAAAATAGGGCTAAAGTGGTTAATGTATGTTTCATTATATCACAATTTTATATAACTACTTTACTTTATTTGTTTATTTAGACAGGACAGAGCATATTAATGAACTAAATGAACTAAAGTTTTCAAATAATTGTAGTGGAGTAAAAGTACAATATTTACCTCCGAGATGTAGTGGAGTAGAAGTAAAAGTATTGGAACTTGGAAATACTCAAGTAAAGTACAAATTCCTCAACATTGTACTTAAGTACAGTACTTAAGTAAATGTACTTAGATACTTTCCACCACTGCCTTTGGCTCTGTACTTGGTCTGCTCTTTTTTTCCCATCTCCACCAATTCTCTTCGCCAAAAAAACGCAGTTGAACAGAGCTCGTGATCTTGTAGATTTGCTATTTTCCGCTAACGTTCCCCTCAGAATAGGGATGCTAGGGTTGTATAGAACAAAACAAAAAGTTAGTATCACACAAAGATTTGGCGGCCCTCCCTGTAGTGGTCCTGGACCCCCTGTTGAAGACCCCTGCCACTATACCGTTTGTGGGCAGGGGGATATTCCTTACAAAAAAAGCAGCTAATCTCGGGCACCGCTGCAAACCTTTCCTAAACACACTCCCAGTAGACCAAGGACAGTGGTGGAAGAAGTACTCACATTCTTTACTTAAGTAAAAGTATCAATACTGCAATGTAGAAATACTCTGTACACTGTTACAAGTAAAAGTCCGGAATAAAAACATTACTTGAGTAAAAGTACAAAAGTGTTGGTATGAAAATGTACTTAAAGAGGTGGTGCCATGGTTTTGCACTTTTTCTGTTTTTCATATGTCTATGAGGTTGATAGAACTTCATTAAGCCCCCTCGTGGTGTTTTTATGGTGTTTCATGTCTTCTCTGACTATTTTGAGTTTCTACCTGGAGGCGGAAACCTTGAGGGTCAAACGTGCCAATAGAAAAACAGCCCTTTGGTGACATAGTAATTATTATAACACAACAGGTGTGGGCATGAGGAGGAGGAGGGACTAGGACAGGTGGGTGGTGCTAAGGTGGTGGAGGAGGTGAGAACCAGGTATACTTAATGAACTGGAGGCGTGTCCACATAAAAACATAATGTTAACAATTTCTGTACACTTTTTTTGAAAAAAATCTTCCTTCTAGTATAACCATAATACCTGATGATTATGTTTTAGGGGGGGGAAAAATCACTGAAAATCACGGCATCCTGTCTGTAAAGTACCAAAAGTAGAAAGTACTCATTGTGCAGAATGTCCCATTTCAAAAGTCTTCAGTGTAAAAATCGTTTAAAAATAGCAGATCTACAAGCGCACAATGCGTCGCAATGTGACACATTGTGAGCTTGTAGATCATCTATTTTCAAATGTCCGAAATGAATATAAGGCTGAAGTGGTTAGTGTATGTGTTGTATAATAATCCAAATATACAAAGTAAATAGTAACTATAAGTTTTCAAATAATTGTAGTGGAGTAAAAGTAACAGGTCCATTTGTACACTCTCAGAGTTAAATTAACATTGATTTTACGATATAAATTCGGGTCCCAGAGATAGAAATGCCACTAATGGGGGTCCGTAGCCTAATACATGTCAAACTGGGGGTCCTTGAAATTAAAATGGTTGAGAATCACTGCTAGTAAAAATCTTCTCGTATGGGGGTCCCTGTGGAAATAATTTTCAAATGGGGGTCCACGGGCTAATAAGTGTCAATTTGGGGGTCCTTGACATGAGAACCACTGCCTCAGTGGGCTCGCTGTTTTGCCTTCTTTTTCCGTGCTTGCGGCGGTTTCTTTTTCATCATGGCCGCCAGCTCCCACCTGAGGTCGTACGGGAGCTCCGACTGCCCCAGGCGGTACCGAAGGACGGCTCGCTTGCACAGCGTGTTCAGGCTGGGATTGAAGTCCAGGATGTACAGGTCGCTGGGGGCCGAGTTGTCCACTTTGTACCCTCCATAGAGGACCACGCGATCTCCCAGGACGCAGCAGCACATCCTGTGCATCCTGCAGGGGTCTCTGCCCTTGGGCTTGACCTTCCTCCAGGAGAAGGTCTCGGGGTTGTACTTCCACAGGTTGTCGAAGGTCCGGTCGGCGTTGCGGCCGCCGAACACGTACAGCTCGCCGTCGTGGGAGAACGCCGAGTGACCCACGCGCCGTCTGGGCCGGTGGCTCTGCGTGGACGAGGGCGTGCTCAGCCAGTTCGTCTCCGTGTCGAACACCCGGAGGTTGCTGCAGTCGTCCCACTGGTTCACCCAGCCGCCCCAACCCCCGAACACAAACATGCTGGTCCCGATGATGGTGGCGGAGTGATGCTCCGAAGCGGGCGGCGGCACGCCTCTGGTCTTGACGACGGACCAGACCATCGTGCCGCTGTCCAACGTGTAGATGTCGTTGGCGTGTCCGCGCAGGTCGGTGACTCCTCCGTGGATGTACATGACCGCCCCCAGGACGCAGGCCGAGTGGCCGTACCTCGCCTCCGGAACGCTCCCGGAGACGCCGGCGGGTCTGAACCACCCGCGGGTCTCGACGTCGAACAGGTAGAGCACGTGGCAGTAAGGCCAACCCCCCCAGATGTACACAGTGTCTTCTATCAGCACGGCCGTGTGGGCGCGCCGAATGGAAGGAACCGCGCCGGGACGTTCTCCTCTCTGGTCCGTCGCCGGAGGCAACTTCCTCCAGCGCAGAGACACTGTGTTGAAAACATGCACGCCGATCTGGACGAACCCGGCGGCCTGGTGGTCCCCGGTGGCCGCGTAGCTGTATCCTCCGAACGAAAAGAGCTGGTGTCCGGCTGCCACCGCAGCGTGGATGTCATGCTGCTTCGGAGCTCCTTTCAGATGCACCGCCCAGCGGAGCATCACGGGACGACTGGAGAAACGTACGCGAGACTAAGCCGACTGGGTTTGGAAGCTTGTTTAGAAGAATGGAGAGCTGTTGTGTTCGTTGCCGCTTATATTGGAACAAAGTAGCTCAAATGTCACGTAAAGTTTGGCGAATCCCGCAAAAGCCGAAAGATGGGTTGGGTTGGCCAATCAGAGAAGCCAATGGATGTTGATCTTTATCTACATCTATATCTATACATAAATATATTACCTTCCGGTGTAGATCCGCTATTTTCGGCAGACGTTCCCCCTAGAATAGGGATGCTAGGGTTCACGTGGTTAATGTAAATAGAAAAAGGTTTCTATCACAAAAAGATTTGGCGGCCCCCCTGTAGTAACTCTGAGGACCCCCTAGGGGTCCCGGACCCTCTGTTGAAGACCTCTGCTCTATAGCAATAAATACTATCAGAAAATAACGCTTTAACCTTTTAACAAAAAAAAAATGTTTTCAACAAAAAATAAAATGTACCCTACTTTTAACTCAGGACAACTACAGGCCACATGGGTATGGGATAAACACGTTATAACCACATTGTGGTTGCCTGAGGTTATCCAACCGGCACTCATGCTACCATGCCCAAGTTTGAATAACACCTGTCAATATATAGATAGTGCATTTCATTGATATGAAATATTAGAGGACTTTGAACATTATGTATGAAATTGCTTATATGTGCATGTGCACAACAAGCAATACAGTGGAAGGAGGAGCAGGGAAGGGAATGGTTGCAAAGTAGAGAGAACATTATTTGGAGGATGTGCTATCAGGAAGACAGTGACTGTCTGAAGAAGAGATTTCACCAAAACATCCAAGTCAGAGATCTGACACACTCTGCCTGCATCCAAGACGTGAGATCACTTTAACCTTGTGCTCATTGTTCATTAGAATAGTTGTTGTTTTCAGAAGAATATTGAGAAGAGTTGTTTAAGGGGCATTGGAGGCGCAGTTGGTAGCGCTGTCGCCTCACAGCTAGAAGGTCCTGGGTTCGATTCCTGCCGGGGGACGCTGTGGGCGCTGGGGGGCGTGTCCTCTCCTCCGCGTCATCAGTGCCCATACTCTAGGTGGGGTTGGCGAAAGGGCCTTTCTGTGTGGAGTTTGCATGTTCTCCCCGTGTTCCCTATGGTAGATACCCTCACAAAAAAACATGCAGTAATCCTGGTCTCTATACTGCCTCCCCCTGGTCAGCCTGATGGAAAGGAACTGGTTGTAATAACGTGTTCCTTCCACGCGCTACGTCAAACCGGGGAAACTCCCCCCTGTCAGGTGATAACAAGCGGTCTGCTAACTCATGCATTGAAGAAAGCATGAGCTCAGTACAGGGCTCTCCCCAGGCTGGCAGAGGGAGAGTAGCGACCAGGATTACAAGCTTAGGCATTGGCACTGGGTGAAAGAATAGGGTTACAAAATCGTGACACGGCCAAGGAACTCCGGATCTTCCCCGATCTTCTCCAGAAAGTACCGACAAACATTTACCCGGTGCTCCTTGTGGTCCGACAAAGCTTGGGCACCATCTTGGCGCTCACCTTCTGCATCCCCAGTGGGAATCAAATTGATTCTTTGCTCCATGTTTGCACAAACATCTCACCACTAATCTGCAATAATATCGTTCACTTCTCTCTGTGCTTCTGTTCCAGGCTATTGTTTAGCACACTGCTGTTAAGCTCTGTCACGCAACTGGAGGTGGCACAAACATGGAGCAAAGAATCAATTTGATTCCCACTTTAATACATGCCTTTTACCTGTCACATGGCATGTTACAGGTAAAAGGCATTGTTACTTTTATTTAAACAAGCCATTTGAAGCAGCCAATTGTGTGCTCTTTGAGAGGATAAAGGTTTATCGGATAGGAATCCCTGTGTTACTGCCATGTTTCTTGACTTGAGAAAGGCTTTTGTCCAAATTAACTGACTTTAACTTTTCTTATGAGGCTATTAGTGGTTTGAATCTTATCTATGTAACAGAGAACAATGTGTCTGTATTGATGATGTTAAATCTCCCTACCTCACCTAACCCCACAGGGTTCAATACTGGGTCCCATTTAGTTTTCTCTGTACATCAATGACCTACCAGATGTGTGTGAAAATGTTCATGCCCAGATGTATGCAGATGATGTAATCATTGTGTCATATGGTAGGGACTTGACAGAGGCTTCCTTAGTCCTGACATCTGTGCTGACCAGTGTTCAAGACTGGCTCCTTGATTCATGTCTGCTTTTAAACACCAAAAAGACTGTGTGCATCATGTTCACAAAGAGGCCAGTTAAAACAGTACTCTCTTCAAATGTGTACTTGGGGGGGAGGGGGGGGGGGATTTGAATTGGTAACACAATTCAAGTACCTCGGAGTCATCCTGGACTGAACCCTAACTTTTAAAAGTCACGAAGGTCTCCAACACTGTCAACTTTACCTTGCAAAATTTCAAACAAATTAGGCATTTTCTAACAGTTGGAGCTGCCAGGACGTACTTGCACTGTATGATCTTCTCTCACATCGAGTACCGTTTCACAAATTGGTCTTGCACAGGTGTGACGACATGCAAGCCCCTAGAGAACAGCTAAGAGAGTCATAAAGGTACGTATTTGATTAAAAAAAACACAAAACTGCAGCATCCTAAAAATATATATATATATATTTTTTTTACTGTGCCATTTATAAAACTTTACATGGTTTATGCCCGCCTCCTATGGAGGAATCTATAAAATGGAAGCCCAACACGGGCATCAGTACAAGTATTCCTTTTCAGTTCAAGGAAGCACAATTTGGAACAATCTACCCACTAACATAAGAGACTGTCCATCCTTTATATCTTTTAAGGTCCAACTAAAAGGATGGATCATGGACAATCAAACGTGAACATTTTTAATAGGCCATCATATAGTTTTTATTTATATTTTTTTTATATTTTTTTTTTAATCCTACGATTTTGTAACCCTTTTTTTCACCCGGTGCCAATTTTCTAAGTGATCCTGGGCACTACACTCCCCCCACCAGCCTAGGGAGCCCAGGGCCGAGCTCATGCCTCCTTCAATGCATGAGAGCCAACTGACCTTCTTGTCACCTGACAGGGGGGAGTTTCCCTGGTTGGACGTAGCGCGTGGAAGGAACACGTTATTCCAACCAGTTCCTTTCCCCTCCATCAGGCTCGATCAGTTCCCCTTTCCCCTCCCCGCGGCTGACCAGGGGGAGGCAGTATAGTGACCAGGATTACTACATGTTTTTGTGAGGGTAACTACCCTGGGAGACACGGGGAGAACATGCAAACTCCACACAGAGTAGGCCCCATTCTCCAACCCCACCTAGGGTATGGGCGCTGGTGCTTTGTTTTCTTGATTGTGTTGTATTTTAGGTAAAAACTAGGCCTTTTCTACTGTTGTTTTTTCTCTTCTGTTTGTACCCTTTTAGTAATGTTTATCTGTGCTCTTTTTTGTAATGTTGCTTGTTTTCTGTATGGGGACTACGGATGGAAATTAGCATTATTGTTAAATCTGGTGTATTTACACGTCATTGTATGTGTGGTGTTCATTAATTTACCGTAAATCCTCTAATAGTGACCTATTCAATTAAAAAAACGGGCCTCTATTAATGACCGGGGGTGTTGTCGAAACAAGCAAATACAAGCCGGTCTGCTAATACAAGCCTAATTTTTTTAAGTCTCAGGAGGGCGCTGTTTACTAAGCTACCCGAGTTATATGAAGATGCGTGACCCGTCCCCGACTTCATACTTCCTTAGTTGAAATGACCAGTGACCACCTGTAACTGACACAAAATGTTGATTTATTCATTCTGATCCGTTTGAAAAATGGAAATATAGGCCTCTCTCTTATACACGCCTCCATTCAATAAAGGCCTGGTACCCACTACAGTTGAAACAAATACAAGCCCGGGTCACTATTAGAGGATTTACAGTATGCCGTCAATTACATGTAAATACAATGTTTTAGCAGTGAAGCACAAAAACACACTTTGAGACTGACTTTGTTTCTGGTTAACATAAAAGGGTGGTTTTGGGGGCTCATGCCCCTTTAACTAATATCACATACACCACCTTTCATTCATTTCAGAACTGCTTTAGCTGTTTCAAGAGATACTTTCCTTTACAAAAGAATTAGCACAGAGAACCAATGAGCTATGGGGATTGTGTTCAAACTCTTAACCCATTAAGATCTGAGGCTGATTCAAAAAATGTCTTCTAAATTCTAAACAGTTTTCTAAAAAACGTATGTTGCTATATCAGTGGCGCTCAAAACCTTTTCATGTCAAGCACCCCCAAAATTGTATGGATTTGGCCGCGGGCCCCCATCTCCAAATATTTTGTTCCAGGGACCCCCAGAAGCAAAGATTTTAGTTAAAAATGAACATTTGTAACTAAAATTTTTGCTTCGAGGGGGTCACTGGAACAACATCTTTTGAACTGGGGGTCCGCGGCCAAATACATTATCATTTTGTAAAACATTTTTGTACATTTGTAGAATCCCCCAGAAGCAAAGATTTGAGTTACAAATGTTCACTTTAAAAAACACATGTTCAAATATTTGCCCTAATTTTCATGATTTTTCAAAAAATAGCAGATGAGCCATGAGCTTGTAGATCTGCTATTTTTGAATAACCAAAAAGTGGTTAAAATCTTAAATGACAGATGCGTTCCTGCGGTCTAACATGTATTAATTTTCAAAATATGAAATATCTGCAAAGTCATATCCACCATCTTAATCACTGAATTCAGGACTCAGGTCTATTGGTTATGCTTCCTGTCAATCATCCTGTCTATCTCTAAACCTTGTGTTTGGGTCATTTGAACAGGTAAAAAGTACCCTTTCCATTTATTTATTAGAACAAGGCTTCATGATATCCTCATGTATGTTAACGCAACATAATTAATTGTCACCATTTTTGTAAATTCTGATGGTCTCTATAAAAAAGTGACATCTGTGGTCAAAATTGACCCGGTAGAGAAGTGTGGCTCAACTTGCTCCACCAGGGGCCCCCGGGTGCCAAAGGTGCTCCAATCGGCACCAAAACTTGGCACAAACACTGTTCAGGAGTCTGCCAAGACAACAGCCACACCAGGGGCCATGTGTGGCCCCCAGGGGCCGTGTTAGAGGCCCCTGGGGCACAGTGTGCCCCTAGAGGCACACTGTTGCTCCAATCTACACCAAACTTGACACAAACACTGTTCAGGGGTCTGTCTTGAAAACAGTCACACCAGGGCCACATCAGGACATTAGCATTTGCTATATGGAGCAAAATAAAGTTTGGGTTTATGAAAAAGAAATGACTTTTTACCTTCTTTCCTGACATACATCTTATATGGGTCAATTTCGACCCGTAACACCACAGATGTCAGTTAAAATGTGTTTTTTAGTTATTATAATTATTAGTCTATAAGCCAGATAACATCATTATCCATTGTCTTCATTATAGGAAATATAATGAGTGAATTTGAACATTTCTATAATTGAAATCGATTGTTATATTGAAAGATGAAAGGTCCATACATGGGGCCACCAAAATAATATTTTAAACAATGTTTACATGGATATGAATGCATAACAGGTCAGCTATGAGGTGAAAAAAAACAAATACATGAAAATGTTAGTTTTTTTGTATTTTTTAGCTGAGCTTAGATCACGAGTCAAACCAACCAATCTTACACGGTATGAATGGAGGGGTACAGTGCTGGTCCCATAGAGCAGAACGCTGAAAGGAAACAACACAGCCATGTGTTATACAGTTGTCAGTACATCGTTAGCCTCATAGCATATTCATTGCCTATATAAGTCATATTTTTGACTTGGGCAGATGGTGATTTTGGAATGTAACAAGCCTTCTGATAGGCTGAGGACATAGGCAATAATGCAGGGTGTATCAGCAGTGTTAGGAGCGTAGAGTTAATATCACAATTTGGCCAAAATATGACTTAGGCAGTTATGCTATGAGGCTACCGACATGTAAAAAAATATATAATCAATAAATAATAAATGTAATAATAATAATAATAATAATAATAATAATAATAATAATAATAATAATAATAGATTTAGATTTTGCAGACAGACAGACAGACAGACAGACAGACAGACAGACAGACAGACAGACGTTAGAAACATGAGATAGTTACCGTCTTCTGGTCGGATCTGCGAACACAGTCGATGAAAGGATCAGTGTTTGGATCGGGGGCACACACAAAACATTGAACCTCGAGCTGACAGACAGACAGACAGACAGACAGACAGACAGACAGACAGACAGACAGACAGACAGAACCTTAGTTATCCATGTAGAAATGCTGAATTTAAACCACTGCTGGTTTAATCTGCACTTCAAATCAAACCAAAGCATCATCATCACATAATGTATTAAACTATAGACCAATTATTTGTTTACTAACATTGAGACTGGACGCACAGGTGATTGTTTCACGCAATCAACTCTCAACCTGTTGTTTCGGGGTGCGCTGGTTTCAGCACACCCCAACCCCCTCTTGTGTGTTGGCTAGTGAGGCGCGTCCTAGCGAGACCTGACAGAACGGGTTTCATCGCGCGCATACTGGTTGCGCGCATACTGGTTCTTATCAGTGTGACGTCGTCTGTTAAGGGGTCTATGGACTGTAGTGTAGGCCTACATTTCTATTGACAATTACAATCAGACAGGTGTGACAGGTGACAGGTAGACCCACTGCAATGACGAGGAGCACTTCACCTATTTTCAACCTATTTTCATACAACATGGCTCTGTGCACAGAAGCCATATTGGGAAGAAATTGAGCCTCTTCTTACTTCCTTCACAGGTGTTAACAGTTGTCAATGATACTAATGAAGGCTCTGTTCCATTCTGGTCAAACAGAGTCAGGGTGCTGATACTGTGCATGTTGGCTCACTGGAAACACTCTACTACACCAGTGGGTCTCAAAGTGTGGTCCAGGTGCCCTCATGGTTCCTTATACGGGTGTGTAGCGTGTAAAAATGGAACCAAATGGACCCATATTTGGTTCCATTTGTACACTCTCAGAGTTATGGGGGTTCTTGAAGTTTGAGAACCACTGTGCTACACAAAATGGAACAGAGCCTTCATTAGTATCATTGGTAACACCTGTGAAGGAACTCAAGGAAGTAAGGAAGAGGCCCAATTTCCTTCCAATATGGCAGCTTTGTCCTTCTTTGGTCCTCACTAATGTTCATTTCTGTCTATTCACTCTCACGAGTCTCATTGGTGGGCTGTGGACAGTTCAGAAACATGCCTACTACCAGTGACATCATCGATGGGGATTCCAAGCTGATATAAACTACAGCCTTTCTCTTCCTGGAAAGTTAGCCTGCTGAAATTGAAGCCATTGTTCTCGCATTAAAAAAGAAGGAGAAAAAAAGGTTTTACATCTTCCTGCCTACCAATGATGTCACTGGTGACTAACTGTCCACAGCCCTCCTCTGAGTAGACAGAAATGGTGTCATCTTATATCTTATAATGAGCATGTGAGGACCAATTGTATGAAGATATTATTTAAAATGGGTTTAGTGCTCCTTTAAAGGGATAGTTCACCCCAAAAAATGCTTATTTTCTATAAATTCCACACCCCATGAAGCCTTGAATTCATGGATATTTTTTTGTGTTTGTAGCATTCCTGAGGCAATAATTTGATGACCGGTGGAAAGATGCTAATGTGTCCGGTAGGAGACACAAAATTGACGCTTTGAGTCTCCTACCGGAGCAGCCGCCAGACATACATTTTTTGGCTTAGGAATGCAATGAATCTAAGTCTCCATGAGGTGTTTTATCGATAGGAAAAAAAGTCATTTTGGGGGTGAACTATCCCTTTAAGTATGGAGGGCCAGAGCTGCCAAAACTCAAAATTAATACATAAATAAAATAATAAAGAAATGTGGAAATAAAAGTGCAGGTTCATTTGAAAATGAATACATATGCACAGAAATTCTAAAATGAGGAAAAACACTAGACTACATCATTGTGAGCAATATACTATATTGTTATAAGTGAAACAGCAGTTAACCTAAGCAGGCTACTGCCATGATAATTAAATGTACATCTATCTATCCATCTATCCATCTATCCATCCATCCATCCATCCATCCATCAGACTTTCATTCTACAGATGGGTGGCCACGATCTCCAGGCTTTTATTTTTTATTTTTGCTAAAAAATAAAAGCCTGGAACCAGCGAGTCGGTGAGCCACGCTATAGGGCAGTCTAACAGATGGGTGACACCTTTCTATCCAAATGCAACCATACCGGTGCACTGCACAGTACAGTTAAGTTAAGTGATTAACATCACATGAACAGTAATCTTTCAAGAACAGATCCATCGCTGCGCTGGAATCTGTCGGTAGCCGTGTTGACAAACCGTGCGCATTGGCTACAAGTGGGCGTGCCATCAGATCAGGAAGCAGGCCGCGCTTTACCCAATGAAATGTAGTGGGCGGGATTTATGTGTGTCTTTCCCCACTAGAAACAAACCGAAACTCATTTAACAATAGCGTCCTCGAAGCCGACAAAACCACGGAAAGTTAGTAACGTAAATTTCTCTTTCATCATAGAAACAAGTGGGCTTATAACCAAAACGATCCATGTTGTCTGGGAGAAATGGTGTTAGTGTTCCATGGACAAATATTGTTAGTGGGAATGAAAACATAGTCGCACCACCGGAAGTGAAAGGCTGAAGGCAGACCGAAACCCCGGTTTCCTTGCGCACGAGTCGTCTGTTCAGCTCCGCCCAGAGCCAAGTGAATAAGTAAAAAACAGCAGAGGGCGCTGTTTTTACTTTTTATTTGGCGATGGGTTCCCAGATTGCATGAACAGTGATTAAAGTGCATCCTCATTTCAATCTAGTGTGATTTTGTGAGGGAAAACTCTCAGTCATGTATCCGAGAAGGTCAATGCAGGAACGTACACCAAGAGAGAGCGCTACAGGCCTACATGATTGAGGGGCTGTTATGTTTGGAATGTCACCCACAACTGTTAGCCTATTGAACTGTGACCTACTTGAACCCTGTTGAGACCTGAGGCCGATTCTACAAATGCCTTCTAAATCAGTAGTTCTCACTTTCTTTTGTGTTAATATATACAAAACAGCAGATGTACAAGCTTGTTTGTCTGATATTTTTGAATAGCCAACGGAAAAATCCTCCCGCCAGTGCTGTGCTGCCAGCTTGTACATCTGCAATTCTTGAAAATCTTTGAAAAATCTCAAAAAGTTTTTGGAAGATTCGGAAGATTCTACAAATGCCTTCTAAATCAGTAGTTCTCACTTTATTTTGTGTTAATATATACAAAACAGCAGATGTACAAGCTTGTTTGTCTGATATTTTTGAATAGCCAACGGAAAAATCCTCCCGCCAGTGCTGTGCTGCCAGCTTGTACATCTGCAATTCTTGAAAATCTTTGAAAAATCTCAAAAAGTTTTTGGAAGATTCGGAAGATTTTTTTTTACACAAATCTTCTCTTCTGGGGGTCCCTGGCCAAAAACATTTTCAGATGGGGTTCTGTGGCCTTAGACTTCACTGAGCCTTCAATAATCAGAGTTTCATAGTGAATGTTAATGTATTTCACCAACCCTTTTGAATGGACACTCAGGGCGATGTTTGTGCTCATTTGCATCCGGAGCCTTTCTGCAGGTGGTTGACCTTAAACGCACATCGATCCTCACCCAGGATTTGAACTACAAGAGAACAAGATATGATGACCCAATGCAATTCAATTCAATTCAATTCAATTCAATGTGATTCAATGTGATTCAATGTGATTCAATTCAATTCAATTCAATTCAATTCAATGTGATTCAATTCAATGTGATTCAATTCAATTCAATTCAATTAAATGTGATTCAATTAAATTCAATTCAATGTGATTCAATTCAATTCAATTCAATTCAATTCAATTCAATTCAATTCAATTCGGTTGCCGAAACACAACAAGCTGTTTAAAGACACTTAAAGGAGCAATAAGTGATTGTCTAAAATAAGTGTTAAATATAGCTCTATATTGTGATAGTACTCATTGCTATAGAGTGTTTGTTCAGTAACAGTGTTAAATAGCTCTATTTTGTGATAATCATTGCTAGAGAGTGTTTGTGCTTTAACAGGGGTCTCCCCGTCTCTCCAGCTCTTTAGTCAGGATACCAATGTTATGCAATGAGGAAAGAGAACCCACACAGGATACAGGATACACAGGTGAAATTGGAGGTGTTGACACAAATAAATGAGTGGACACAATTTAGTTGGCTTAAGACCCCCTTTGTGTGTTAGTAATGTAATAAAGCATATACATGTAACGGTGTTACCTGTGCGGCACCGAAGATGGTATAGAAGTTCAGATGTACATAATGAAGAACTTGTTGATTAGCTTTATTCAGAGCCAGATCAACAAAGCTCTTCAGGCCAGGTTCCAGCTGGCTGTAGCTGTTGTGTGTCTCTCCTCCTGTCGCCAGGCAGAACACACAGCTCAGCAACAACAAGCACACTGTGAGTCTCATCATCTTCTGCAGCATGGATCCTGAACAGGAGAGTATAGGGTTAATTGTGTGTAGACCATTGGTTCTCAAAGTGGGGACCGGGGACCTCCAGGGGTCCTTCGGGGAGGGTACCAGGGGGTCCTCAGCTAAATGAGTTGATATAGCGTCACAATCATTTTAACCACTTAAACCGTATTTTATTTTTGTATTTATTTGGCTGTTAAATATATATATATTTATGTTTTTAAAGTGAACATTTTTAACTCAAATCTTTGCTTCTGGAGAAGGTCCCTGGCACAAAACATGTTGGAGATGATGGGGGGTCCGCAGCCAAAATAATAAATATTATTTTGGGTGGTCCTTGACATGAAAAAAGTTTGAGAACCACTGGTAACATAATGAAATTATGTTAACTAGAATTGACTAAACATTTAGTTAGGCTATAAAAACGTATCAACGTGTTGTGAGCTTGTAGATCTGTTTTTTTTCACTATTAAATTAAATTAAATCTCACCCCTGAATGCCCCATATTACAATCAAACAACTAAAGCCAACACTAAAACTAATACAAACTAAACTAAAACTGAGCCTTTTTCACAAAATAAAAAAACTAAACTGGCAAACCCTCTTTAAGTCAAAACTAATGAAAAATCAAAACAAATGAAACATTAAAAACCATAATTACCTTTTGCTTCAGAGGAGAATATGGAGGCTAGTTGTCTAGTTGGTCAAAGCAGTCAATAGAGCAATGGTTCACAAGCTTACTTATATATACACACACACACACACACACACACACACACACAGGAGGTTTTAAGCCAAAGCATGTCTTGACACATTGGCTCAGCATTTCAGACATGCTATAAGCCAAAGCAGATGTTTGCACAGGTCAGAGGTGGAGCTGACCACTGGCCTTCTGGTGGACATGAGAAGCATCGTGTTACGGTTCCCATGCAAGAACCAAGCTCCGAACCTGGGCTTATTCCCCAGAGCACAGACCTGAGGCCGAGTCCACAAATGTCTTCTAAATCCTAACCTTCTATATCAGTGGTCCTCAGACTTTTTCATGTCAACGGATCCCCACAATTCATTCTGTTCCACTGCACTCCATCTTGTTGACAAACACATTCTGTTTAGTCCTGCTGACTTTCATTCCTCTCCTCTCTAGCGCATGCCTCCACCTTTCCAGACTCTCTTTAACCTGTACCGTCCTCTCACCACATATCACAGTGGTGTAAAGTAACTACGTACATTTACTCAAGTACTATACTTAAGTACAATGTTGAGGTAGTTTTACTTTATGGGAGTATTTCCAATTTCCAGTACTTTTACTTCTACTCCACTACACCTCAGAGGCAAATATTGTACTTGTACTCCACTACAATTATTTGAAAACTTTAGTTACTAGTTACTTCGCAGATATCAATTATTACATTATACATACAATAACCACTTTACCCCTATTTTATACCTCGGCTATTCAAAAATAGCCGATCTACAAGCTCACAATGTGTCGTGACGCGTTGTAAGCTTAGATCTGCTATTTTCAAACATTGTACTTTTACTTTTGGTACTTTAAGTACATTTTGATGCCAATATTTTTGTACTTTTACTCAAGTAAATTTTTTATTCCGGACTTTTACTTGTAAAATAGTAGTTCTACATTGCAGTATTGATACTTTGACTTAAGTAAAAGATTTGAGTTTTTTTCCACCACTGTGTAAGACATACTGGACTTCTTGACTGGGAACTAAAGCCTATCCTTCACTTGATATGTCTGTACACCTGGCCAGTACATTTTGAAATCATTTCAAATATAAACCATTCAAAAGAGGATTTCTTCAGGGATCTTCAAATCCAACATTTCGTCTAGAGCTAGAAGAAGGATGGAGAAATGCACTTTGATATTACAGGGGTGGAAAAGTTATTTATCACTCTGGATGCTATATAGAATATAGGAGTCTTATTTCTGACATCTGCTGGTTAGTTCAGGTGCAATTGCCTCTTACTAATTGAAGCATGTTTGGGAGTAAGATATCAGGGACATGTTTAAATGGAGAAGTTGATTGCTCTGTGGAAAATGATCCTTGCTGAATGGGAGATCCTAGGTTTGATTTGTAAAAACAAAAAACAAAAACAAAAAACATTTAAGCCTATATAGACTATTTTTGCCGGTGCCTTACCCATTATCTTCTTTGTCATTTGTTCCTATTTTTAAAAACATTTTCAAATAGTTCAACTAGCCCATCTACATCGACACGTTGTGAGCTTGTAGATTGGCTATTTGAACTATTTGAAAATGTTTTTAAAAATAGTAAAACATGGCAAAGCAGTTTAGGGATAATGGGTAAGCGAAAATATACCCCTAAATTTTTGTGTCTACATTTTCAGAGAACTGAACTCTACAGTTACTCTGGATTGACTTGTTGATGCCTCGGGTGCCTAAATATGATCCAAACAGTGACATCTGCTGTCACATAACTGAATAGATCTTTATGTTGTGTGGAAATCCTTTGTTGGTGAAAACGAAAGTATTCCTCATATTCCTCAACCAGACGACGGAGTAAAATACAGGCATAATAAGTCAGTATCTGTTCTGTGGAATCATGATGTGGATTCATTTCAACATTGTCCTGCTAATATGGACCAGCGGTTACCATACATCTGTGCCAGGTAATGTTAAATAATTTACTATGCAACTTATAGACTAATGTTCTTTATTGGGAAGTTACTGCCATGCAGGGAATTGGGAGGGGCTGCAGAGATTTTGCAACAAATAAGCAGTGGTGTAAAGTAACTAAGTACATTTACCCAAGTAGCCTACTGTACTTATAAGTACACTTTTGAGGATTTTTTAAAACTTTGCCTGGAGTATTTTCCATTTTCAATACTTTTACTTCTACTCCACTACATCTCAGAGGCAAATGTGCTTTTACTCCACTACAATTATTTGAAAACTTTAGTTATAGTTACTTTGTAGATTTTGATTATTATTACAAAACATACATTCACCACTTCAGCTCTATATACATTTCTGCCATTTGAAAATAGCAGATCTACAAGCTCACAATTTGTGAGCTTGTAGATCTGCTATTTTCAAAAGATTTGTATACATTTTGAACTTGTGAAATGGGACATTCTGCACTATGATATTCCACCACTGTGTAAGACATACTGGCCTTGACTGAGAACTAAAGCCTATCCCACACACTCAGGGGCAAATATTGTATATTTTACTTCACTGCAATTATATGAAAACTTTAGTTCTAGTTACTTTGTAGATCTTGATTATTATTACAAAACAAAAAACATACATTAACCACTTCAGCCCTATATACATTTTGGCCATTTGAAAATAGCCGATCTACAAGCTCACAGTGCGACACATTGTGAGCTTGTAGATCTGCTATTTTAAGATTTTTGTACATTTGATAACTCTCAATTCTGCATGAGTACTTTCTACTTTTGGTATAAGTACATTTTGTTACCAATACTTTTATACTTGTCGTCAAGTAAATTTAGAATTTCAGACTTGTAGGCCTACTTATAACTGTATGGGGCATGGGAAATATCATGTGATTGTGAACATTTAATGTACGTGTAGGCCAGTGGCGTAACGCAGAATCGCAGGGCCTCCCCGCGGGAGTTTCACGTGAGGCCCACGTACATGCGCGCGCGTGCATGTGCGTGCACAACCTCGCGAAAAATTTCTAGTCTAATTCGGGTCTAATTAGGTCTAATTAGGTCTAATTCGGGTCTAATTCGGTTCTATTTGACCAATATAAATCAACTTTTTTCTTTTTTTTTGCTGTAAAAATATTTGTATCAGCGCAGGCGGGGCCCCCCCTGCTGGTGGCCCCCCCGCACCGCATCGCTTGCTATCCCTCCGTTACGCCACTGGTGTAGGCCTATTCAGCTATTGGTTGAGAAGCTTTGGAAAACTCTATGCTAAATTAGGACTGTGTGTGTGTGTGTGTGTGTGTGTGTGTGTGTGTGTGTGTGCGTGTGTGTGCGTGTGTGCGTGCGTGCGTGCGTGTGTGTGTGTGCGCAAAACACTAAATTGTTCAGACACAGGTTTTGTGACACTTTTCTAGTTTTAATCTGATCATGCGAGACACAAAGCTGTCTTGGAGATTTGCATGACCCTGTGTGTGTGTGTGTGTGTGTGTGTGTGTGTGTGTGTGTGTATCCATGTCACTATAGCCTTTTTTTCATGTCACACACCCCTTAGGGCAGGGGTGATGCAACTTTGATGATGGAGAGGGCCACTATATTTCAACACTCACTCCAGAGGGACACATTGCATACTGTCAGGAAGACAATTCTTATCTCCGTAATTGTACTTTTGTCGTAAATTAATGCCGTACTTTGCCATTCTATGTCACACAAAAGTAGCAAAAGTAGCCGATCTACAAGCTCAATTGAGCTTGTAGATCTGCTATTTTTGCTATTTTTGAATTGTAATCCACATTTTTAATACACATACATTGGACATAAAAAAAACAATAGAATTTAAATACTAGTCATTAAGCTACTAATATAGACTGAAGTAATTAAAGCGGGTCATGTTTGCATGTTTGGAATTGTAACAGCTGAAATCAATAATATATCACTATTCTGATATTAACCTGTGGGCCGCATTAAGTGAAGGTGGGGGCCGCATGTGGCCCCCGGGCCGCCAGTTGCCCATGTATGCCTTAGGGGTATGTGACACAGTTTGGGAATCCCTGCACTAGACTAAAGAGAATTGTTCTATGTCTAGAGGATAAGATGTTGCCTTTCCACGCGTTAACATGGTGCCGTGACCTGGATGAGGTTTCCCGGTGGGAGGAGTTCAATAGGGGGGTGGGTGTGTAGCAGTAGTGGCTCAGAGCGTCTGCCTGATGACCTCAAAGTCCCCCCCCCCCCCTTCATTTTCATATTCAACATTGTTTACTGAAATAAACATGATGAATCGCTATTGCAGATATTGTTGAATTTGGGTTTTATTGCTTTAGTTTTAGTTGGTGTAACGACACATTGTTTGTGCTGAACCTTCATTCTAAAATAAGTGGATGCTTTACTGTTGAACTTGACTGAAATATTTTTCTCCACACAGACCAGCAAGATGTGACATACATTCCACCCCAAGGAATCCTTCAACTGCTTCCAGATATGAGCTCTGTTACTAAACCCATCACTGACATCCTGTGGAAACATGGAAACAATAAAGTAGCAGAATGGGATCAGGGTTTTGGTCCTGATGTGGATTACGATGGGACATATAAAAAACGCACAGAGTTGGATAAAGAAACAGGACAGTTGGTCATCAACAATATGAACATAGAAGACAGTGGGTACTATTCTGTGGAGGTAAACGGTCGAGAGCAGGACAAGACTTACATGGTTAAAGTGATCAGTAAGTATGAAATGTTTCCTGTGAAGGAGTATTGTTATGAGTCTGTGTTGTACTTCAATGATAATCCACAATTAATGTATGTCTGTCCAGTCCTCTGAAGAGAAAATGGGGTTAGGGTTAATGGAAGTATGTTTTCTTATGAACATTATTTATTGATAATGCAAGGATTGAGGATCAGTAAATGTAGAGAGAGAGAGAGAGAGAGAGAGAGAGAGAGAGAGAGAGAGAGAGAGAGAGAGAGAGAGAGAGAGAGAGAGAGAGAGAGTTTTGAAAATAGCCGATCTACAAGTAGTTCAAAAGATGTGTATACATTTGAAAACTTGAAAATTTAAATTTAAATAAAAAAAATACATACATGTGAAAAAACTAAATAAATCATTCGAATAAAAATACAAAATAATTGTAATTATGTATATAAAACATTTGTAAGTATAAATATTAAATTATAACAAATACATATTACTTAGTGATGTGCTTTTATTTGAGATAAAGTGTGTTAATATGACTTATTTTTACAGTGTTACAATTGCCCCCAACCAATGTTACAACTGCCCCCGTCACGGGGGCAATCGTAACACTGTGACTCATTGCATTCAAATTAATATTTTAGTCTTGTCCTTATTAGTGAAAGCTTAAATGCTTAAATGGTATTATTAATTAGGGCACATATATATGTTTCTTATAGCGAAATTTGACTAGGATATTTCAAGTAGTCTGTGAATTATGAAGGCAAATACAAAAAGTGTTACTTTCGTCCCCGGTCTCCCCCTAAGCCATGAAGATTAATTCATAATATCAGCTCTATGTGTTTGATGCCTCCATTGATGCTGTATGGTTACAGCAGTAAGAGATCATCCAACCTCACAAATAAAATGGTTTATGCTAAATAATAATTATAAAACAACAACAACAACCACCATAATAATAATAATAATAATAATAATAATAATAATAATAATAATAATAATAATAATAATAATAATAATAAGGGTAATAATAATAATAAGGGTAAGTGTAATAATAATAATAATAATAATAATAATAATAATAATAATAATTATTATTATTATTATTATTGTACATTTCATGTTGTAATATATTTTAACTTTATATTTCTGTCCTCAGGTTCTCCGCAGGTAAAACTTGTGAATGGTCCTGATGGATGCTCCGGTAGAGTGGAGGTTTATCATGAAGGCCAGTGGGGAACAATATGTCATCATCACTGGGATCTCAATGATGCTCAAGTAGTGTGTAGACAGCTGGGCTGTGGAACAGCTCTGACAGCCAAATGGCAGGCGTTCTTTGGTGAAGGCCTTGGTAAAATCTGGTTGAGTGATATAAAGTGTTCGGGCCATGAGAGGTTCCTTGATGCCTGCGGTCACAGTGGATATGGAGGTCATGGTTACTGCTCCCATGCTAATGATGCTGGTGTGATCTGTTCAAGTAAGCTCCATGTTTTAGGAAACAGTGCCAGTTTCCTACACATGGCACTGAGATTGTCTTTGTTTACCAGTATTATCCAATCAGAGCTTGAAGAAGCTGTTGGTAAACGTTTAGCCCCCCCCGCCCGTCAGAGGAATCAGACACACGACCCCTTTAGGAGCGTGGTTGTGTAAAGCTCCGGTCCCAGAGAGTCCCCAGGCTCCTTGCTTTTACATTTCAGAGATCTAGGCTTTGAAAGAAGCTGCTTAGCTGGCTAACTGGCTTTCACTTAGTTTTAATAATATTATAATGTTAATATTGTCTAATTAATATTGTCTATTATTATTAATATTATAATAATAATATTGTCAGCATGTAATAATAATAATAATAATAATAATAATAATAATAATAATAATAATAATAATAATAAGGGTAATAATAATAATAATAATAATAATAATAATAATAATAATAATACTTATTATTATTACCCTTATTATTATTATTATTACCCTTATTATTATTTTGGCCTCACTGGTGTTGATAACAGTTGTGTCATGCCTCACTGTCTCTCAGAGGATGGAACGACTCTTTCAGAGGATGGAACGACTGGAGGAGTGATTGCAGGGATTGTTACTACATTGATGATCATCATCATCTTGGTGGCAGCAACACTGGGATATTTCTATTGGAAAAAGAAGCAAACTGGTAAGTCTTTAACTGATTTGTTTGTCAAATCTTGATTTTATACTGTATATCCATCCATCTAATCTAGCAGCAACTTTCCCAGTGTTAGAACATAACACAGGAGTGTTTTTTTCCCCCTATTGATGTGAACATTTATTTTTGGGACAATACGTTTTTGTTTGTTGTTTTGTTTGTTTGTTCTACAATTCTTTACTAAACTCACCAATAGTAAAGTAAAGTATTTATATGTTGTCAGCATTGAGCAGAGACATGCTTTTTGGGGTGAGTGGGGATGAGTGCTGCTGTTTTAGCGGCCACCTACATTGAGTGATGGCACAACGTCACGTACAGTATGACATTATTATTTGGTTTGTTTACTTTCAGAGTAAGACACTCACTATGGGAAACAGCGCCCTCAGGCGATGCACAGAGCTATACAATACACTCCCTGGGCCAATATCATTGGCCGTGAGGGTATGTCACACAACCGGAACCAGCAGGATATAAATATCCTCGCGTGACGTAGCAACTTCCTCTAACACAGCTCTCTGCACGCAGTTGCGCACAAAAAGGGGTGTTAGGTGAGTGTCTTACTCCGAAAGTAAACAAACCGGGGTTACCTATGTAACCTTGAGTTTGTTGTCCTTTCTACGTAAGACACTCACTATGGGATTCATAAACCCCCGGAAGCTATAAAGCCACTCAACCCTCAATAGCCCGCACGCCCCTCAGCCCCACAGGCGTGACCTTCGGCCTCACTGGCGCCCGAGCCCTCCGGACTCGGATGCGGGACACAGAAAGAAAAGGTAGACCCTGACAGACCAAAATCTGCCTCATTCAAATAATGAGCAGACATAGGTCAGCCCCATAAAACATTATGCCCCCTTCCCTGGGACCCAGCCAACCGCCGGTCCCAAGGGAACATAGGAAGAGGAAAGACCAGGAGAGAGAACAAGGCCTCAGGCCCTCTCAAACTCCCCCCTCTAACTAGAGAAAGCAGCTACGCCTAGGACTGCGTGCGCCACTGACGCCGCCGCCACGTCCAGGCTGTAGAAAGCTGCAATGTCGAAGGGGACGACGAGTTTGCAGCCACGCATATCTCCTGAACCGAAACCCCTCTGGAGAGGGCCCAGGATGCCGCCACGCCTCTTGTAGAGTGAGCCCTCAGTCCAATCGGAACTGGGGCACCACCACTAGCGTAGGCCAGCTTAATGGCATCCACGATCCAACTAGAAAGCGCCGCCTTAGAAAACGCCTTCCTCTGACCACCCGGGCCATAGGAGACAAAATAGAGTAATAGAGGCTCAAGGCACTCACAGGACAGAGACAGTGTAACCTTTCATCCTCTGCTGAATCGAAAGGAGGATGGAAGCCACCAGTTCGACTGGGGCATGGGCCACCACTCGGTTCATGGGTACGAACGCCAGGTTTGGTTTAAGCAGAACCCTCCTGTCGTCGCCAGTGAACCTCATGCACTCCGAACTCACCGAGAGCGCGTGCATATCACTGACCCGTTTGGCCGTAGACAGGGCCACCAGGAGGACCGTTTTGAGACTGACGACCTTCAGATCCACAGACTCAAATGGAGGGCGGCAGAGTGCGTTCAGCACCACCGCCAGGTCCCATGCGGGAACAGAGGTCTGTTAACCGGCCTAGCTCGCCCAGCGATGCCCATGAAACTATGCACCAGAGGATGCTGGCCAACCGTCTTGCCATCGAAACCCTCATGACAAGCGGAAAGGGCACCCAGGTACACCTTAACTGTCGAGAAGGTCAAACCCTGATTTAGCCTGCCTTGCAGGAAAATGAGGACGCTGCGCACCGGAACCTGGAAAGCCACCACCGACGGTGACTGTTCCAGACACCAAGACTCAAAAATATTCCATTTTTATGTCGTATGCAGCTCTCGTGGAACTGGCCCTGGCACCCTGGATGGTAGCTACCATGTCAGGGGGAAGGCCACACAAGCTCAAAGTCGCCCTCTCATGGGCCAGATCCACAGGTCTAGGTCCTGAGGGCGGGGGTGGAAGATCTCGTCCCCTGCCTGCCACAGCAGGTCCCTGATCGGGCGGAGGGGCCAGGTCTCGTCGTAGAGGAGAGGAGTTATCTATAACCTCCACGTGCCCCATGCCGGTGCCACCAGCAGCATTGACAGTCCGTGGAGTCTGACCCTCTCCACCGTTGAGAGGATCAGCTCCAGTGGCGGGAACGCATAAAGCAGTTCGTTCGGCCAACTGTGCGCCAAGGCGTCCACACCCCGTGAGGGGCGTCCCCTTCACCGAGAAGAAGCGAGAACACTTTGCGTTCTCCCCTGAGGCAAACAAATAAACCTGTGGTCGGCCAAACCTGGCCCAGATCCAGCTCACTACCTTCGGGAAGATAGACCAAACTGCGTACCAAAACTTACCCCTGGACAACAGAGTCGCTCCGCTGTTCAGGAGGCCCGGTACATGTAAGGCTCTGATTGAGGCAAGACGCGTGTCGCACCACAGCGTCAGATCGCCAGCTAGCTTGTCCAACACCGGAGAGGCCAGGCCTCCCTGCTTGTTGACATAGCACATGGTCGTGGTGTTGTCGGATCTGATCATGACATGACAACCTCGAAAACGAGCCTCGAAATGTCTGACCGTCAGAAAAGACCGCCATCAGCTCCAGGTAGTTGATGTGGGCCGTCTGTAGACTGGGATCCCACACCCCCCTGGCCGAGCGGCCCTAGTGGACGGCACCCCACCCCGTGAGGCTGGGGTCCGTGGTAATGACCTTCCGCGAGACCACAGCACCCATTCTGACCCCTCTGGACAGAAAGGCTGCGTCTGACCACGGTCTGAGTGTGTCCACGCACCGTGGGGATACCAGGAACTTCCGAGAACCTCGGGTGGGCGGGACTCCGAGAGCCCGCATCCACCTCTGGAAAAAAAAGAAACCCAGTCGGTTCTGATTCGGAGATAGTTCTCTGATAGCGCCCTTGCTCAGGAGAGAGAGAACCTCCTCTCTCAGAGTCATGGCTGCTTTACCTACCGCATGAGAGAACAACACTTTGTCTGACATAGGAGGTTAAGCATAAAGGCATGTGGAACACACCAGTACAACCACAGTGTGTTATTGTTGTCAGGGGAGCTGACCAGTAGAACCACAGTGTGTTACTGCTGTACTGAGAGCTGACCAGTACAAACACAGTGTAATACTGATGTACTGCGTAGTAACCAGTTTCCATGGGGACCCGTGATGTCGTCACGTGATCCAGCGGGCCCGCTAGAGATGGTGAAAGGGTAGCGGTGGTAGGTGGCCACCGAGGTGTTGCTTTAGCGGGGCTGGCTAGGCGCTGCACTAAACAACACTGCTAAGGCCTGTGTTGTTGTTAGTGAGGCTAGCTAGCCGCTAAGTTAAACAACAGTAGCCTGACTGGAGGCTACACTAACCTAGCAGCTAACGTAGCTAGTCAAGGCTAACTCACCACGAGCAAAGAAACTTTGATGTCCGTTTCCATGGGGACAGATGACGTCGTCACATGATCCAGCGGGCCCATATGCATGGCGCCCGCTAGAGACAGTGAAGGTACCAAAGGTCTGGTCGGGGGAGTCGGAAAAGTCACGTGACTGGACACGAGAGCATTCCGCGACGTCAACATCCGGTTTACCCTGGGCTGCTGCCATCTTGTCTAGGTGAGGCTGGAGTTGTTGACAAAGCTCCCCTCCTCGTTGGAGGCGCTCTGCCGCCCTCCAGAGGAGAACGTGGTACATTAGTCAGACGTCCCAAAAACACGACGAGCCGCCATCTCTGCCATGTTGGCACCAGATGGGGCCCCTCTGTATATCTCTCGTGAGGCTCCCGTCCCACAGTGACGTTCTGTCGCCCCCTGGTGGACGGGAGAAAGGCACTCAGATGCTTGAGACCACAACGAGCCGTCATCGCCGCCATTTTGGCGCCAGATGGGGCCCGTCTGTCTATCTTCCTGTTCCACAGTGGCGTTCTGTTGCCCCCTGGTGGAACGGGAGGAAAAACTGCCGTGACAGGTATACAGTGGCGCTCAGGCGCCCCCTGTGGATGAGGGGAAAATTGGCTTTTGCCATGCATGGAAAATCATCCCAGCAGTGTCTGCCATGCTGAGAAACCGGACATGACAGGCACTTTGGGCTTATAAAGGGGGCCATCAACGCTTGGGGACCCCCCTAGGGTCCCCCATGCTTTGCGGCCTCCTGACAGGGGCTGGATAATGTGCTTATGTATTTTGCAACATCTTTAATGGAACAAAAGGAGGCACAAAAACAGTGTGAAACAGCATGAACAGTTTTAAACAAACTCTTATGAAAATTACTATCATGTGTCTCATGGCACCTGAGGAACCTGTTCGCGGTTGCCCTCCTCATCCTGGAGCCTCTCCCTGTGAGCCTGGAGCTAGGAGGAGGCGTAGTCTGGGCCTACCTGGACTCTGTGGAGTAGCGTAGAAACTCTGTGGCGCCCTGGAAGTGGCCTCGTCCTTCGGGTTGGTAAAACGCCGGCTCGGGTTGCGGCCTTTAGAAGGGCCAGCGAACGGGGTCGCTCGCTACACATGGTGAGAAGGCTAACAAGCTGAAGTTGTGAAGCTAGAACAGCACTGCTAAAGAGCCGGTGTTGCTTAGCGAGGTTAGCTAAGCGCTAAGCCAACCAAACACTGCCTGACTGGGAAGACGTTAACCTAGCAGCTAACGCAGCTAGTCAGGGCTAACTCACCCACGAGCGAAGAAAACGTTGTGTTAGCTGGGGCATCAGCGTCTTCATACCCCTGGAGAGCGAGCAGGCCTGATAACCCCGACAGGAGGGGAGTAGCCAGGCGAGGCCCATCGGGGAGGAGGAGGGAAGAGGGCCGTTACGCTGCTGTTATGGCGAGTCCTGCCAGACAGAGCAGCAGTGGGCGATGGTGTGCCGCGGTCGCTCTGCGAGTAGCTAGTCCCACTACTCACAGAAGCGACGGCCGGGTTAGCAACATGGTAGGGCCGCGGATAACTAGTGTCGCCATCCGTGGACGCTGCGGTCGCAGGTGGGCCCATAGGTTGACGCCGCGAACGGTGAGTGCCACCGCTCGCGGCCGATGGGCCTGTAGAAGTGGTGCGGGGAGGTTGCACTGGGGCATAGCGCGAGCCGCTAGTCCCCTGAGCTCCCAGGGCCCCGTCGTCATGGTGGTGTGGCCCGGCGACGGAAGAGGCCTCACCGTCACCGCTGAGCTGCCCGCCGGTGGCCTGGTTCCTCGGAGTACGCCAGCCATTGAAGGCATGCGCCACTCCGAGGCAGGCGATGCAGGCGGGGTGAGGGTCGTCGCAGGCGATGGGAGCCTCGCAGCGAGGGAGACCACACTGACGAGGAGCCTCCATCGTGGAACAAAGACTAGCGCCGGTCGTTAGGCTAGGCTAGGCTAGAAGCCGCTAGACTAACACTGTGGTTTGGACAAGGGGCTAAGCTAACGTTAGCAGCTAACTTAGCCTAGTCGAGCTAGCTTGCAACACGAGGTTTAGAAGACAGGAAAGCTGGAAAATAGCCACGGGAGCGTGCTAGATGAAAGATTACGAGGAGAAAAGCCAGTGGGGGATTCAGTTGAATCTCCGCTTTGGGTTAAAGCTGAATTTTCTGATCGATATTAATCTTTATCAAACTGTATGTATTATAGCTGTGTGCACTTCGCAGAGAACTGTAAGAGGAAGTTGCTACGTCACGCGAGGATATTTATATCCTGCCGGTTCCGGTCGCGTGACACCCTCATGGCCAATGATTACACACCCCGGGAGTGTATTGTATGTAGCTCTGTGCATCGCCTGAGGGCGCTGTTTTCCATAGTGAGTGTCTTACGTAGAAAGGACAACAAACTACCAACACCAGAGCACACAGCTGCAAGTCTGCTGTAGATACTGTATATTGCCACTGCTTTATACAAAATAAATACAAATAAAAAAAATAAAATCAGCTTATAGGTTTTGATATTTGAATATTCGACTAGTCTGTGAGACTGTGAAACCCCTAATGTATTGCTAAAACAAACATCTTAGAGCCAACTCAACATATTACCTTCTAACAAAAAACAATTCAGGGTTCTTTTTATTTATTTCAAATATTGTAAATGCTCCCTCAAGTCACTGTATGCAGGGCGGTGAAACACAACATTAAATACAACACCAAGGCAACAAAAAACACATGAATACAGCTCTTCAGAAATACCTTAACTCTATATCAAGTAACGTTTTAGAAATAAATTCAGTAGGCTATCACTGGCAAATTAGGATATGTACCAGTTCTCAGCTGAGCACATATGGACCCACATATCTCTCTTTCTAGAAAATGATGCATAATTATATTTATTTCAGGCAATGTTATACAATGCTAACTAAGAAGGAATTTAACTTGCAAAAACGTTTTGTTTGATATAAATCCAATCACCTGTATCATTATGTTTAGAGACTTAACACAAGTGAAATCAATTCATCATGCCTTTTAAAAAGCAGTGATATGTGGCCCTTGTACCCTCCAGAAAGATCTCCTCCTGCTCTTTTTGAACATGAAGACGTGGGTGAGAGACTTCAATATATTGATTATATTGACCAAATATTTGGTCATGAAATGTAGATAATGTTTTTAAGAGTTAACATACACTTATGTGTAATTTGTAACATTTACCCCGTAGAACTTATGGTTCTGAATGGAGCTCCGCATCAGGGTAAGTAAATTCATGATGAGCTTAGATGCTGTATCAGACTTCCATTACCTGTGTGTGTGTGTGTGTGTGTGTGTGTGTGTGTGTGTGTGTGTGTGTGTGTGTGTGTGTGTGTGTGTGTGTGTGTGTGTGTGTGTGTGTGTGTGTGTGTGTGTGTGTGTGTGTGTGTCAATGCATTATTAACCTGTTTCCATGACTACCATTACAGAGCCACCAGCATCACCAAAACCACGAAAATGGATCCAAACCAGTAAAAGATGGAGGGAAAAGTTAGAGAAGCTTCCAAACATTGACAACTGTACAGTTACCAGAGTTGGTAGTCTTGTGTTTGTGGCCGATAAAGAATTCTGCATAGCAACAGGGAGTTATGGAAATGAGGTCTTCTTGGGTTTAAGAAGGGATGGCACTGAAGTGGTTGTGAAGAAAATGCCTAAGTCCTACTTAAAAGCGCTGAAGAATGAGGTAGAACTGACACGTCTTTCAAAGCTTAAGCATCCTTCGATTGTACAATATGTTGACTATGGACAGGATGAGAACTTTGTTTACCTTGGTCTTGAGTTATGTGAATACACCCTGGACGAATACATCACTGAACGTAAACCTTCTGAATTGGAGAGGAAACAGCTTGCTAATCAGGTTCTCAATGGCTTAAGTGTTCTTCATTGTCAGGATCCTACAATTCTACACCTGGATATCAAGCCCCAGAATGTCTTGATTGGTAAGCTAAACAAAGAAAAAGAAAACATAGAGAAAATAGCATAAGCAACATCACCTGTGTTTCTTTTTAATCTTTGCCATGGCTAAATAAATACATTGTTTTTATCTTCAACTGAACAGAGTGCCTTAACATAATATGTTAAGGCACTCCGCACTTCTTAAAATATTATTTTAAGACCACAGCAAACAGCAAACAGTTCAGTTTGACAAAGAAAGGAACTAAATGCTTTCACGTTATGCTGAATAATTTTTTTGCTCAACCGAAAACGCTTTATTATGTTGATCTACCAAATTTGTCTTGCAGATATTGAAGGCAAAGCAAAATTGTCAGATTTTGGAATAAGCCGAGAATTAAAAGATGGACAAACAACACTTTACACAGACTGCAAGGCAGGATCAAAATACTGGATGGCAAAGGAGATTTTGGATGCAGCCGATGCTATTCCAAAAGAACCTATCAAATATAAAAGAAGCACTGATATCCAGGTGTGTTTTTTCTTTTTCTTTTTTATTCCGCATGAGAACATTTTAATTAATGAGAGCAGCATTACAATTGTCTTTCATGCTCATTCTAAAGGTGATGGGGATGCTGATATATTACATCCTTTCTGGAGGAGAGCATCCATTTGACAAAGGCCGTAGATGTGAAATCAACATCAACATTTTAGATGCAAAATACAATCACCACCAAGTATTCCTTCCTTAACTGATATCCAAACATTATTCCAGCTCATGTTTATCAGTTTAATCCAATGGTAAAGGTACTTCTATTCTAGCCCGGGAGTCAGCAAGTATAGGTTTGGCCTCGGGCCAATCTTTTTCTAAGGCATTAGATGGCGGGCCAGAATATATATTTAAAGGCAAGTTGAATGAATTGATAGTTAAACATTTGTACTGGAATTCCATGACAGACTACCTTATAAAACTAATTATTTGTGATCAAGAGAATCAGAATGGATCGAAATAAACGAGCTGTAAGAGGCATAATTAACTGTAAATGAGCAGAAAATGGAAACGAGCAGTTTCCATTAGTATGAGCAATGGATTTATGGACTGACCATGAAGTAGTTTGTGTCCGGGTAGCTCAGTCGGTAGAGCACTTGCCATTGGACCGCAAGGTTATGGTTTCAATCCTAGGTACCGTTAACTCAGCGAATGAGTAGAACGGCTTGGGTGTGGCACATTCAGCACATTGAAACGGTGATAGACTCCCGCGTTCTTAGCTGATAGAGATAATAAGCCTCTAACACCCTATTGACTTACTATGTTGTGGAGCCTAGGCACATTCTAATAATAATGATTTGACATAATTACATTCTCATAATTATTACCCCCTCCTTCCAGACATACATCACATGATTAAGTATGATTAAAGGTCATTGTATGACAGTGTTACCAATCAACACGCTCACAACACTGTTGTGCAACGGAAATTACTGGATTGTTTGTTTGTGTGTTGGGGAGCCACTCTAGCCTGCGTGTGCAGCGGCTGCAGCCTGCTTGAGTTCACTAAACATTTAATCTGTTGCTAGATAGAAGAAAAAGAAAGAGAAACTGGCACTATACAAAAGTATAAAGAGGAAAGTTGACAGGAAAACTGGTCATGTAAAGAGGAATGGATAGCAAATGATGCGTTCTGCCCACACATTTGTCATCAATGCAAAGCTGTTATGTCTTTTATGAAAAAGGTTGGTTGCTTGCAAGGAATATAAGTTTTACACTGCACCACAAGACCAAAGTGGTCTTTCCACCCAAGACAGACACGAAAGATTGAAGCACTGTCAGCCAGGTGCTCACACAGCAGCAACTTTTTTCACGGTCCTGCTGCTCTCTGGGGGACCTTTCTGCTGCTTGATTGTCTGTGCCACTTATAATGTGGAATAGAATCTCCATTTGGACTAATTTAAAAAATGCAGGGTTGTTTCTGGCTTGCCACTGTACTAGCCTATTGCTTTCAGCATTATAATTTTGTTTTTCCAGGAGAGTAGAGTACTTGATAAAGATTGGAAGTCAAAAGGAAGTTGAGAACCTTCGAGATGCTGACAAGGACCTCGTCGAGTCTTTGGACCAGTCTGCTGAGCAGGGACAGTTCAACGCATGGAAACACAATGTGAGTTAGTTTCAAACAGTTGCCTTTTCCCCCTCCTTCTCTAGTTTATTCATTCTATGCATTAATTCTTGAAACGCCATCATGTATGAAATCTGCTGTACAAATACACTTGCTTTGTCAAGGTAATTTAAGCATAATTCCAGGTTTACATAGTTTATGTTCCAGACTCTATTTGATCTTTAAGTTCTATGTTGTTTTCAGTTCCCACCTGAGTTGCTTATGAAGATGGAGGAAATGAATTCCTACCCTGAGAACTCATTTGGACTGCTGCACTTCATACACAATCTTCCTGAGCACTAGTAAGTTTAATTAGATAAAGTAATAATAATGATAATAAGTTCGACAGGTATGAGGGTATTGAGGGCACTGTCCCTTTGTCCATTTTACTCAAACACATACTGTACCTAAAAGTAGTAAAACCAGATAAACTGATAATTTTGCAGTGGTCTCTTAATTTTCTCCATGGCTGTATATAATAAAAATGTATAAGTCAGTGAGGAGAGAGTTGTTGGATTATCAGGCAATTGCAAAGTTAAAGGAGAGTTCCAGTCATTTTAGGTATTTGCTTTGATGTGTCGCTAATCACTCACCAACATACCAGGGGCAGTTGACTTTTTTCATAGAAGCCCCTGTTGTCCATTGTGGAGACCCCTTGCACTGGCATAATGGAGAAATATTGATAAACGAAAATCGCCTATTTTAGCACCTCCAAAGTTTTTTTTCCCCCCACCAATCCTCATTATGCAGTGTATACTGACACTCAAACATGCACAACAGGGGCTTCTATGAAAAAAAGTAAACTGCCCCTGGTATGTTGGTGAGTGATTAGCGACACATCAAAGCAAATACCTAAAATGACTGGAACTCTCCTTTAATTGACCTGAATATGAAGCGATAGTGTTCTGGAAACAACAGAGCCCAAGCTATTGAGAGAGTGTGCCTATAACCCCATAGGGTTCCGTTGTAAATAACATAATACTCAACGGTTTTGCCCTAAACCAACTTAAAGTTGAGTTGGAATTTGTTTATGTGTGCTCAGAGATAACAAGAAATGCCATACTGATCATAAAGACAGAAGACGGAGCCGTCTTTCATCACAACAAATAAATATCTCTCTCAACCACTTGTATGTATTCACAATGTCTGGTGTAGACAGAGAAAACCTGATAGTTTAATTTGAAATTGTACCCTTTGATTGACTGGTGATAAAAAAAACATAACAGGGCCTTAATGATACGGATACATTTTAATGTCAGAAATCTGTTCAGGATTACACACATGATGCAATGTAGGGTATTTTGTAACATTGTTAGTTACATGTTGCTGTTCTTGTCTTGATGTTACAGTATATAAACTATAGGCTATCGCTTTGACATTGTACAGTATACTAGATTTCAGAGGTGGGGACTTGGACTCGAGACTCGAGACTCGACTTGGACTCGAGTCCCGATTTTGATGACTTTAGACTTGCTTGACCAAATCAAAAATAGACTTGGACTTGCTTGGGACTTGAATGCCAAAGACTTGAGACTTGACTTGACTTGAACGCTAAAGACTTGAGACTTGACTTGACTTGAGCCCTCTTGACTTGAAAATTCAAGTCTTTTCAAGTCACTTTCAAGTCACTTAGGCAAGCCAAAAATGTTTAAAAAGTGTGCATCAACTATAATGTTATTAGTCAGAAATCCCGGCCGTCAGTGACACCTAGTGTAGTGTTGCCAAAGCTGCTTATTTACCCTAACTTTTGGACAAACTTTGGCTTGTTTTTGGCTTGTTTTTGGAAGTCTGTTCGCTTGTTTCTCTCCCGATACTTGGCAACACTGGCCCACATGTTGCACGTTACCAAACAAACAACACACTGGCTTCACTCCTGCCGTCGCTGCTGGAACTGAAGCCAGGTGGAATAAAATGTCAACTCCAGCAGTTATAGCTTTCGGTTTTAAAGATTACAAGGTGGAAGACAAGACGAGAAAAGCAGTATGCAAGGCAAGACCTATACTTCACATTAACATTACTGCGTGCTAAGAGCAAACTATAACCAGTGGTGGAAAGTAACTAAGTACATTTACTCAAGTACTTTACTTAAGTACAATTTTGACTTATTTTTTACTTTACTGAAGTATTTGCAATTTTCAGTACTTTTACTTCTACATTACAGTCATTTAGCAGACGCTTTTATCCAAAGCGACTTACAGTAAGTGCATTCAACATAGGTAGGGAACGAAACTACTAATCACCAGAAGTCTTAAGGGCACGGTGGCGCAGTCGGTAGCGCTGTCGCCTCACAGCTAGAAGGTCCTGGGTTCGATTCCCGCCGGGGACGCTGTGGGCACTGGGGGCGTGTCTTCTCCTCCGCGTCATCAGCGCCCATACCCTAGGTGGGGTTGGCGAAAGGGCCTACTCTGTGTGGAGTTTGCATGTTCTCCCCGTGTCTCCTAGGGTAGTTAATACCCTCACAAAAACATGTAGTAATCCTGGTCACTATACCGCCTCCCCCATGACAGCCGGGGCGCCTGATGGAGGGGAAGGGAACTGGTTGGAATAACGTGTTCCTTCCACGCGCTACGTCCAACCAGGGAAACTCCCCCCTGTCAGGTGACAAGAAGGTCAGTTGGCTCTCATGCCTGAAGGAAGCATGAGCTCGGCCCTGGCCTCCCTACTGTGGGGTGACAGGTGTAATACTGGTGTAGCGCTGGTGTAGTGCCCAGGATCACTTAGGAAATTGGCACCGGGTGAAAAAAATGGGTTACAAAAATCGCGGGATAAAAATTTTGGGGAAAAAAAAAAAAAAAATGCATTTTCTGCAAAAACAAGCAACCAAGAGTATACCTAGCGCTAAGGTAAAAGTGCAATATATCAGCTACCTACTTCTACTCAACTACATATCAGAGGCAGATATTAGCCTACTTTTACTCCACTACAATTATTTGAAAACTTTAGGTACCAGTTACTTTGTAGATTTTGGTTATTAATACAAAACATACATTGACCACTTCAGTGCTATATACATTTCCTCTTCTACCCCGGATTTGAACGCGGTTTCCAGTGCAAGTGCTGAAATTTCACCATTGTGATAATAGAGCCTGCCTGCTTGATCAGAGGATACACTGAATTTGTGTCAGATCCTGTGTCTAGGTGAGACATGGCCTTTGACATTATCTAAATGTCTCAATAGAAGAGCAGGGAGACAAAATACAACCACCCTGATATTGTAGTAACATACTCTACCATACAGATTGTACAAAATTACATTATATTCATTAAAAAGGGCCCTTTTAAACCCTGTCCTCAAGGAGGAAATTAAAAGTACAGTATCTGCGTTCTGTTGGCCTGGAAGAACCCTTGTTTTAAAACAAATGCAAATTGTGAAAAATGCTCATGATTTATGTAAATCTTTACATATCTTGAATTAACATTTTGACTTGTTTGGGACTCGAAACAAAAGGTTAGGACTTGTGTGGGACTCGAAACAAAAGGTTAGGACTTGTGTGGGACTCGAAACAAAAGGTTAGGACTTGTTTGGGACTCGAAACAAAAGGTTAGGACTTGTGTGGGACTCGAACCAAAATGCTAAGGACTTGTGTGGGACTCGAAAAAAAAAGCTGAGAACTTGGACTTGACTTGGGACTTGGCTGTGTTGACTTGGACTTGACTCGGGACTTGAGAGCAAAGACTTGAGACTCGACTTGGACTTGCAACATAGGGACTTTGTCCCACCTCTGCTAGATTTCCTGTCATCCTCACGGCTTTGTTTTTTGTCATGTGCTTTAAATTATGCCTATAATATACTCATTTGTTTCTGGTCTGCTTGGAGTAGTTGTAGCTCATCATTTTGTTATGTAAGGGGATGTCTCAAATCCCCCCCCCCCCCCGCCCTTAGCAATATGGTTGTGGTATCATTGTAACTGCGGCCACCATCACACGTTGTGACTTTTGTGACAACTGCTTTCTCTGTTTACAGTGCTGAGGATGCAGTTCATATCGACCTGATGGAGATGTTTCCTGGTCTGGTTGGAAGTGTTTACAAGTTTGCGAAAGAACAAGGCTGGAACTCAAGGACCATCCTGAGAGAAATGATCAAAAGAGAGGAAGTCACCACCAGTGCTGTATGCAAGTCCACAAAGCCTTGAGAGAAAGACACATTTCAGTATAAGGACTCAGGACTCAGTGGCTCAAAATGACTTTCGCAAGACCAACATGCAGTGGCCTATGTGTCAAATTCATACGTTTGTCCACGTTGGACCGTGAAACGCACACTCCCAGTAGGCCAAGGAAGAATCTCCACCCAAATATTTTTTCAAATCAGCCTGGCTGTTATTCCTTGGGTCATGACGCAACTTATAGGCCCCGTTTTTGCCATAGTTGTTTTCTTCAAAACACACTTTTTGCTACCACTCCTACAGAGTTTGCCCAAAACTCACACAAATCGGTACACATCATCTCTGGGATGTAATCAAGATGTGATCTGCCGGCCTGGCAGAGCCTGTGCTCCGAGGAGCACACTTTTCTAGTTTCTAATGATTGAAATTGTATTGCATTTTGATACATTGACTAAATTAGTCTTTTTTTGTGTGTGTAAATATATATGTATATATTTTGTACTAAGCTTGGGTATACTGTTAGTTCCATCGATCCAATTTATAAACAATCAGGAGAATCTTTAAAGAGGTGGTGCCATGGTTTTGCACTTTTTCTGTTTTTCATGTGTCTATGAGGTTGATAGAACTTCATTAAGCCCCCTGGTGGTGTTTTTATGGTGTTTTATGTCTTCTCTGACTATTTGGAGTTTCTTCCTGGAGGCTGAAACCTTGAGGTTCAAACGTGCCAATAGAGAAAAAAATATATACCCTCCCCCTCATTATCATAACACAACAGGTGTGGGCATGAGGAGGAGGAGGGACTAGGACAGGTGGGTGGTGCTAAGGTGGTGGAGGAGGTGCTAAGGTGAGAACCAGGTACACTTAATGAACTGGAGGCGTGTCGACATAAAAATATAATTTTAACACTTTCTGTACACTTTTTTGAAAAAAAACGTCCTCCTAGTATAACCATAATACCTGAAGATTATGTTTTAGGGGGGGGGAAATCACGGCACCCCGTCTTTAAGGGGAAGACCACTTTAGTAGAGGTTTGGGTTGTGTAGTTAGTTACCTTGCCATGATGTGACTCTAAAGGTGGTCGAGAAATCAAAAATAATTGCTCCATTGATTAGAAATTCATAATTCAAAATTTGCTCCTCATTGACTTACATTATACGGTGAAACAGCACTCAAAGTCACTCTTTTAGCACGTACATCAAAAAAGTTAATTCAGACAATATTAAAAAAATCTTCCTGTTGATTTGGAATTTTTTGATTCATTGATTTCTAATCAATGGAGCAATCCTCCTATAATTTGACAAACCTCTGTGTTTTTTTTTGGTGAGCCCAAAACTGTCTGCCCGGTGCCCGGCACGGGGTAAACAAGCTAATGAAATCAGCTCCTGGCCTTAAGGTGGACTGACTTAAGGTAGACCAGTAATTATTTTGCTTGTGCACCTCACCGGGTAAGGACTAGTTATTATTTCATTTCTGGTCCACCTTTGGAGTTACATCATGGCAAGGTAACTACACAACCCAAACCTCTACCTAAGTGGTCTTGCCCTTTAAATTCAACTTTAAACTGTACAGGATGGGTAGAGACCATTTTACTCCTCTTTGAGCCTGATGAGGTTCCTTTTGTATACATATAGTAACCTGTAAATGTACCTTGTTTTCAAATAAAAGACCTTCATGTGACATTGACTTACAGTGGTTAATTTGTCGATTTAGATTATTATTACAAAACATACAGTAACCACTTCAGCCCTAATACACATTTCGGCCATTTGAAAAGAGCCGATCTACAAGCATTGTGAGCTTGTAGATCTGCTATTTTCGGTTCCCATGCAGGACCCAGATCGGAACCTGGGCTTTCTCTGTAGCTGCCCCCTCTCTCTGGAATGGAAAACTCTCCATTCAAGCTGACTTGAAATGGGACAGCCAGGTGGACCTCAGCTTTACTTACAACTTTAGTCACTAGTTACTATGTAGATTTTTATTATTATTACAAAACATACATTAACCACTTATACCGCCTATATACAGTACATTTCGGCCATTTGAAAATAGCAGATCTACAAGCTCACAATGCGACACATTGTGAGCTTGTAGATCTGCAATTTTCAAACGATTTTTTTGGACATTTTATATATTTGCAGACATTCTGCATAATGAGTACTTTCTACTTTTGGTACTTAAAGTGCATGAAAGTGTAACAAAATATTGGTATCACCAATACTTTTGTACTTTTACTCAAGACAATGTTGAATTCTGGACTTTTACTTGTAACAGCATTTCCACAATGCAGTAATGTCACTTTTACTGTGCTGTACTCACACTTTAATGTGAGTACTTTTACCACCACTGCGTGCGTCCGGTGCTGGAGTATGCAGCCCCAGTCTGGCACAGTTCCTTGACTGTCGGCCAGACTAAAGACTGGAAAGAGTTCAGGAACGGGCTTGCAAAATCATTCTTGGCCGGAGGTACTCGGGCTGAGAGATTCTTTCTCAGTTGAATCAGCAAAAAAAAAAAGAAAAAAAAAATTATGCAATAGAGGAACGTTCCATTTGGGCTGTGGGGGGTTCTTTATGTCTGATTTAACATACACTTGCTTGGTTTCATGATATGTATCCTATTTTTGCCAAACGATTAGTTAATTAATATAACAAATTAGGCCAATCTCTCAATCGAATCATGCAACAAAAAAAAAGAAGAAGATTGTCATGAATGTCATGATTCGACTGAGGGATTGGCAGTCGAGTCAGGCTCCCTTGATCGATTAGTCGACTATTCAACTCGCAGTAAGGCCTACTGGTCGCCAAACAAGGAATGCAAACACACAGGACATTCCAATATGCCGAACTGAGAGATACAAGAAATCACCAATCCCATACATGTGCAGACTCTTAAATGATAGTGGATTTTAGATATGTGTTGTAGGTTGTAGATTTTTAGATACGCAATTGCAAAAAAAAATTGACGTTTTATATTGTAATCAGCAAAATAATTCAGTTTTTAATGGCTTTTTTAAACCTGTGATCATGCTAAAGGCTGAATAAACATAAACAAACAACCTAAAAACACCCCCTCCCCCAAAATCAGCACGGGGCCCAGGCCAGGGCTAATCATTTCTGGACCAAGCTCACAGTCCCTTCCTTCAAAATCACCCTCAAAACCCACCCGTTCAAAATGGCTTTGTCCAATTGCCATGTTTTCTTCGTAATAAAGTGTTTTCTTCCCACCCTATGTAAAGCGGTGTGTGTGTGTGTGTGTGTGTGTGTGTGTGTGTGTGTGTGTGTGTGTGTGTGTGTGTGTGTGTGTGTGTGTGTGTGTGTGTGTGACTTAACCTCACAGAAACTCTGCCTAAACCACCTTAACCTTAACCTCACAGAAACTCTGCCTAAACCACCTTAACCTTAACCTCACAGAAACTCTGCCTAAACCACCTTAACCTTAACCTCACAGAAACTATACCTAACCCTAACCTTAACCCTACCTTAACCTCACAGAAACTCTACCTAAACCACCTTAACCATAACCTTCACCTCACAGAAACGATGCCTAAACCTGACCTTAACCCTAACCTCACAGAAACGATGCCTAAACCTGACCTTAACCCTAACCTTAACCTCAAAGAAACTATGCCTAAACCTAACCTCAAAACCACGGCCACCTGGGCGAAACACCGGGAAAAGAGAGAGTCCGGGTAATCAGTATCACACTGGAGCCTCATGCTGCTCGTACTGATATTCAGTGCAACAGCACCACCTACAGTATCATATTGTTTTGTAGAACAGGTGCCATTCAATTCAAAGGGCCTTTATTGGCCTGAGAAAACATGTGTTTACATTGACAAAGCAAACATGAAACAAAACCAAACATAAATCAATTAAATGTATGTACAAAAAATATTAAAATAAAATAGAATAAAAGATTATAAGGAGATGAACAGAGCTGTGTAACGCTATTAGAAAACCACCCTGCAAATACAAATATGTTTTATTGTCATGGCAGGTGCACTATAAACTATCAAGTCAAGTTATGACTTTGTTCATTATTATTGTTTTATTAATACAGCTCTGCACAAATGTAGTTGTTAGAGAACAAAATAAAAAGTCAGTCCAATTAGTTAGTTAATAATAATAATGATAATACTAATACTAATACTAATAATACTAGTAATACTACTACTACTACTACTACTACTACTACTACTACTACTACTACTACTAATAATAATAATAATAATAATGATAATAATAAACTATGTATAGCACCTTTCGTGACATGAAATGCAGCTCAAAGTGCTTTACAGAGCAAGAATACAATTACAATTACAACTAATTTAACAATAAAGCAAAAAAGAAAAGCAAAAGCATGAAACGACATTAAAATAATAGCAAAAGGCAGTGAATCAGGCAGTACAGTGAGGACATGGGTAACAACACAGAGATTTAAAAATCAACCAAAAAATCAACTAAAAGCAAGAGTGAAGAAGTAGGTCTTGAGCTGTGCTTTAAAGATATCTACAGAGGCTGCCTGTCTTAGGTGTAATGGGAGTTTATTCCACGCTGTCGGTCCGTAGAAGCAGAATGCTTCACTGTGTTTTTTATATTTCATTGTAGGCACCTCGAGCAGGTCAGCACTTGAAGACCCGAGGGAGCGGTTTGGAACATATCTAGGCAGGCAGTCATAGAGGTAGGAAGGTGCCTGACCATTTAGACTTTTATAAACTAGTAAAATAATTAGTCAAAAGTTAGTCCAATTAAAGGACTTGACCTGAAACTCATAGCAGGTTGTTTTACAGTAATATCAACAGGATGACATAAACAGGGGATCTGACAACGGTCTTACAGAAGACAAAGCTTTTAAACACAGGAGCTAACAGGGCAAAGGTTGATACAATCCACCATCAACACAGGATAGGCTGAGGGGAATGGACTCAGAGAGAGCAGAGAGAGACAGGCAAACAGAGACAAAGGGAGAGAGAGAGAGAGAGAGAGAGAGAGAGAGAGAGAGAGAGAGAGAGAGAGAGAGAGAGAGAGAGAGAGAGAGAGAGAGAGAGAGAGAGAGAGAGAGAGACACACACACAGGGAGACAGAGAGAGGCAGACAGAGACAAAGAGAGACAGATTGATACAGATTGTGACATGAAAGTAATTGTTGTAAAATAATGGATGAAAACATCTGCTGGACATGTTTCATAGCAGCTGTTGTACAGATAGATCTTGTTTCCTCATCAAATATCAACAACAATATTCACAACTGGAGCGCACACAAAAGGCTGAGTAGACTGCGACTGTGATCGTACTTTTAGTGACACAATTTGGAGAAAATGTTTCTTTCTTTTTTTTTTCTTACTTTTTTTTTTAATACAGCATGATTTAGAAAGTTAAAATATACAATTATTTCCTGGTGATACTGACTTGAAATGGGGTAGTAGTAAAATAAAATTAGAACAACTTGAATATTGGGCTTAGGAATGTGTCATTTATGTTAACAAACACCTTTTTAGACAATATTTCAAAATACTTTCTAGATAAAATGATAATAAAACATGGTTTACAAAGTGCCTTACATAAAGAATCACGCACTGCATAGCTGTAAATAACAGCAATGCATACATAAAGGTTTTCTATTGTTGCAACCATAGCATGTGTGTTTCTTTACAAGTACAAAAGTATTGGCATCAAAATATACTTAAAGTACCAAAAGTAAAAGTAAAAAATGAAAATAGCAGATCTCCAAGCTCACAACGTGTTGCGATGCGACGCGTTGTGAGCTTGTAGATCGGCTATTTTCATATAGCCGTATAAAACAGGGCTTAAGTGGTTAATGTGTGTGTTATGATATACAAATGTATATCTGCAAAGTAACTAGTAACTAAAGTTTTCAAATAATTGTAGTGGAGTAAAAGTATAATATTTGCTTCTGAGATGTAGTGGAGTAGAAGTCAAATTATTGAAAATGGGAAATACTCCAGTAAAGTGAAAATTCCTCAAAAGTGTACTTAAGTACAGTACTTGAGTAAATGTACTTAGATACTTTACACCACTGTGTAGAAGTGTCACATCAAATGTACTGAACCATTAACCCTGTGTATGGTGCAGCATGTGTTTTGCTGCTACAGCTAGAGGGCGCCAGAGGCTTAGGGTCTGAGCCCAGATTCGAAGCACCTCAAATAGTCCAGTGGCTTAATGACATTTGTTTTTTTTTACATTACTGTTACAAAGCAGAAAAAAATGCCAAATTTAGCCAGAGGATTCTTTAGGACTTACTGATGGATTCTAGCCTAGGACCCAAAATAAACAAAATCTAATTAAGAAAATCGAATTTAAAAACAAGCCGATTCACTTTCTGGCCTATACTTTTGAACCGTAGGTCATACCATCAAAAATATTTTCCCCTGGATTCCTTGAATCATGACGCAACTTCCCAGGCCGTTTCTGCTTCAAAACACATATTTTGCTACTACTCATGCAGATTTTGTCCAAAACTCACACAAATCGGCTCAAATCTTCTTTGGTCTTTGGTCCACGGAAAAAAGGGAAACAATATTCTTGATGGTATGACCTACGGTTCAAAACTTTTAGTCCAAAAAGTGAATCGACCCGATTTTTATTTTGGCTCCTATAGGCTTGAATCCATCAGTAGGTCATAAAGGAGCCTCATGAAAAATGTTTTCGCTTGTATCCGCTTCGTAAAGGGAACCCTAAGCCCCCAAGAGACAGTGGGGGCTGTAGCATGCGACTTGGACACGGGCCGGGGTTGATCAGCCTCGGTCGGGTCGCCTGGAGGAGGGTGTCTGTTTGCAAGACCCGAAACACTCAGTGACTCCAGGTAACAACGCTGATGATGTGTCCAAGTTTGTGCATCAGTAGATGTTTTTTGTTAACTGGGAGCCAGGAGGGAGAAGAGTCAAAGACGCGTGATGGCGAACCACAAAAACGACCAAGTCCCGCGACCGCCTCCTTCACGACTCACTGATCTAATAACATACACACACGGAACAAACGCTTGTTTGTTTGCACTCTTATGTGATGACCTCTCACTATGTTTGTGGTCACCTGTTTGTTCCACTTGTGTGTCCATTTGGTTTATGTTTGGTTCTAATTTAGTTATTTTCTGTGCTGTATGAGGAGAGGGCCAGGGGTGTGTCTTATGGGACGAGGCACACCTGACCAAACACTAGAACCAAACATAAACCAAATTGGATAAATAGAAGAAAACGGATGACCACAAACGTAGTGAGGGGTCATCATACTTACCAAACACATGCATGCACGCATAGACTGCTACCATTAACAACAGTCTAAATAAAATAGCGAAACCAAGTATATTATTTAAGGATTAAATGGCTTTTCTGTAGATATTCTCAAACTGGGGTTTTGATTAGAAGAGTAACATCAAGAGGAGTAACATTACTATACACCATCCCATGTTGTTTATTAATGTCCAGAGAAAACAAATGTGTACTTACACAGATTTACTTTCTGCTGTCATCAAATGAACATTTCTTAAAATTTGACGGAGCAATTTACATTCAAAATAGAGAAGGGAGTCTTGCCTCGCACACACATATACGCACAAACATCCTCACTCGATCTCTCTCTTCCCCCGCAAAATGTTGGCTACTAATTAAATATTCCTGACTGTGCATACTACTGAAATATTAACTGAGAAAACAGAAAATTATGTACGTAATGTTTACTTTATTTTCAACTTTATATAAATCATTGATATTTTGGAGCACATTCAGGAAAGCCACATGTTGAGAACCCTTGTTTTATGGAAGCTTTCCTGTGTCAGTTGGAGGGGGTTTTGTAGGGTTGGATCAGGTATGGGGGTGCCTTCAACATCAGTGTTTTGTATTCTGTGCGGGCAACAATCAGGAGGCAATGAAGGCTGTGGCCTTGTGGATCGGTGAAATCAATATTATCTATAGTCTGATTAATTGGTTCAAGGACAATTGTTAGAAGTGATCTTGCAATGAACTGAATGAATGTGCACACATAACAAAATACATTTAACAGCTTCTAATAGTTAGGATGGATGACTGCAGAGGACAAATTCAACATTATGTATGTGTACTGTGGCAAATACAACATTAAAGCGGACATAATCATTATTTGCAATTTGCAATGACATTACACTTTACACTTTCTCATCAAACCATGTCAACATACAGATCAAATATCAAATCCATATTTTGAAACACTGTAGTGATTGTAGAAGCAAACACAATCTTAAATCATTGTTCTTTAAAGGCCACAGCTTCACTATAGAATACTGTACACTAACAGGCACATCCACACGCCTTAGAGGAGAACAAACACATGCATTTAAGGTTTTGTAAGTTGCAGACAATAGTCTACAGCAGGGGTCTTCAACAGGGGGTCTGGGACCCCTAGGGGGTCCTCAGAGTTACTACAGGGGGTCCGCCAAATCTTTGTGATAGGATTATTACATATTTTTCTTACATTAACCACTTGAATAGGGTTCATTCCGGAGTGTGCACGCATAGACTGTCTAAATGTAGATCTGCCATTTTTGAATAGCCAAAGAAATCTAAAAATGACACACAGATGAAAGAAAGGGTTAAAATGAGCTGTGGTCTGCCGCAACGCTATCTCACATACAGAGAGTCTGCATTCAGCATTCAGATTCAGCCTCTAGCTCGGTGAACGTGACAACATGACAATAGAATGTGTCTCGAATAACAATGACACACATGTTTCTGTACATCTTTGGAGCAGCAGCAGCAGCAGCAAGGTTTGATCCACAAAGACAGTGACCAGTGCTGGAAATAGTACTCAAATATTTTACTTAAAGGTAGGGTAAGTGATATCTTCTTATTTTTTCTGTTAAAAAGGTTAAAGTACTATATTCTGATAGTAATCATTGCTACAGAGCGTTTGTTCGGTCACATGGGTCTCTCCAGCTCTTTAGTAAACAGAATATAGTACATGTTCAGGTAGGTGACACATTTTAAGCCAATCAGGAGAGAGCACTGAAAATGCATTTTCAGCACTATCAGAACATAGACCCATTTTGCAATTATTTGAATAATTGCAAATCACTTACCCTACCTTTAAGTACAAGTATCAATACTGCAATGCGGAAATACTCTGTTACAAGTAAAAGTCACGTATTCAAAAGTATTGGCATCAAAATGTTCCCAAAGTACCAAAAGTAAAAGTACTTGGTCAATATACAGAATGTCCCATTTCACAAGTTTTTACACGTTTTCAAAAGCATCTTCAGAAAATAGCAGATCTACAAGCTCACAATGTGTCGCATCGCCACGCATTAGTAAAAGTACTGAAAATTGGAAATACTCCAGTTTAAAACCCTGGTGCTAGCCTATAGGGCAGTGAAAGGAACAGCTCCTTCTTACCTCCGGGCTATGGTCGATGCCTACACCCCTGCCCGACCACTTCGGTCTGCCACCTCGGGGCGACTGATTGCCTCGTCACTCAAGGGTCCTTCTGGCCGATCCACACGGTCACAACTTTTTTCTGTTCTGGCCCCACAGTGGTGGAATGAACTCACCGCTGATGTCAGGACAGCAGAGTCACTGCCCATCTTTCGCCGCAGG
>NC_137604.1:5571728-5579228 GCF_963280865.1 Gymnoscopelus braueri | reverse complement strand
GAACGGGGTCCCCCAGGGCGCTATAATAGATCTTTTATTATTTCCCCAATACACCACTTCTCTTCGGCGAAAATAGCCGAGCTTGCAGATCAGCTATTTTCTCATGTTCGAATGTCGTTAGAATATTTGGTCCGCCTTCTGTTAACCACCTTCAGTGGTTAAATGTTTGTGTATGTGTGTGTATGTGTATGTGTATGTGTATGTGTATGTGTGTATGTGTGTGTGTGTGTGTGTGTGTGTGTGTGTGTGTGTGTGAGTGTGAGTGTGTGTGTGCGTGTGTGCGTGCGTGTTTGTGCGCGCACGCGTTCGTGCACGCGTGCATGCATGCGTTTAGGGTGATGATTCTAGCCTCTATAAATCTGTGGCATATTTTACAGCTCCTGGAGGTTATGCGCATGGCAACATCCAATTAAATCTAATTGACCAAAATACGCATATTAATGAGGGGGAGGATAGAGCCAACTGATGGATGGATAGATGGATGGATGGATGAGGGTTCCCCGCAAAATTAATTAAAGTAGCAGCACAATCGATCACTTTGACCACTTTAACCCTATGTTATACTTTGGCTACTCAAAACTAGCTATTTTAGATTTTCTTTTTACAAATCTTGAAGAACACATGTACACACACACACACACACACACACACACACACACACACACACACACACACACACACACACACACACACACACACACACACACACACACACACACACACACACACACACACACACACACACACACACATTACATACAGGGACGCAGGGGGCATTTTAGAACCAAAGGGAACGCATGCACGAAAATTTGCGTTTTTTTCCCGGGTTTGTTACTTTTTTGGCGGGGTTTGTTACTTTATTTCGGTTAATTCGGTTAATTCGGTGCAAAAATGTACCCCATGAAGTGTAGATGTTGGAGTTTTTTTCTTTTTCTTTTTTCTTCATCCCAATAGTAGGGGGATATCCCTGAGTCCCTGATAACTGAGTATGTTCAAACCCCCCCCACCCCCCCACCCCCTCCTGCGTCCATGCATGCATAAATACATACATATATAGTATATACATATATATGTATTTATGAACAGTAGGTGGCACCGTGGCCAGTGACTTTGACCAGTTTCACTTTCAATATCAACAAAACGCATCTCATTCTGTGTGACATGCATGATGCAAAGGTTTTGAAAGTGAAACTGGTCAAAGTCACTGGCCACCTAGCCTCGATCTCCAGGCTCTTATTGTTTAGTTTTGCTAAAAAAATAAAAGCCTGGACCAGCGCGTCGGTGTACCCGGTATAGGAAGTGTTTAATTTCCCCAACCAACCAGAGTGCAGTGGGCGTCGCTCGTAATGTTGAGTTGACGGGGCGGGGGTTGACGGACAGATCGGTGAACCAATGGGATCAGGCGCATTCTCTCCGCGCTGATTTTAAACCCGCCCCTCTATACACGAAAGCAGGAAGGCTAGTGCAGCCTACTGGCCACCTACTGTGTGTATATATTAGGGGTGTAACGATATGTTTTAACAACGATTCGATACATATCACGATACTTGGTTGTCGATACGATACATGAACGATACAGGTTAATTTAGAACGATACGATACGTTTCGATTCAGTGATTTAGTCGATACGATACATGAACGATACAGGACAGGTTAATTTAGAACGATACGATTCGATTCAATGATTTAAAATCGATATAGTAACTATTTATTTACCCAAAAATTCTGTGTGAAAAATAAATACCTGGAAACTGGATATAAACCCCTCTTTCTCTTTTTTCTTCTTAAAAGTACTTAGTATTGATGAAATTGATTATTTGCATTGCAAAACGATTCGATAAGATTATTTGCATTGCAAAACGATACGATACAAAGTCAAACGATACGATACAAAGTCAAACGATACGATATTTAGCCGTTTGCATATCGATATAGTAGATCGTTGAAAATTCTAAACGATTTTTCGATGCAGTTACTATATCGTTACACCTCTAGTATATATATATATATATATATATATATATATATATATATAGAACAGATTGATAGAAGAACAGTCTTTGTAACAGGCTACTTTAATGACTTTGGTTGCAGGGGGCGGGGAGAAGAAAAAAAAAGACATCAGTGGGGTTTGTGAACATATGAGCTGCATACTGTACATACTGTACATATGATACATAATAGAAAATAACAAAGGAACATATCTGGTCAGAACATTAGCAGCAATGATATAGGTCCAGTTCCATTTCAATTCATCCAGGTTAGATCTAGAAAAATCAAGAATAGATCTTTTTCAAAATCTTCATCCCTTTGCATAAATTCACTTCAATGACTCAAAACACATAATGCAAGAGAGAGAAAAGGAGAAAATGGTGTTAATTTGCTCTTAACCACATGTTGTCACTCTTAACCACATTAAGACCCGGAAAGCATTTGTCATTTTAGAATTTAACCACTTTAACCATTATCTTCTTCAAAAATAGCAGATATACAAGCTCATAGCGCGGCACTCAGTACTCATGCTATGAGCTTGTATAATATAATATTGTTACATTTCAATGAATGCTACATCATATGAAAGCTTACATTCTGTACTTTCATAATATGTAAAAATCTGAAAAATGATCATGGCCCCGTTGTGTCTCAAACCACTGTAACCAGTCACATATGTGTAGCAGAGTGGCTCAGAGCCCCTGCCTGAAGACCACTGTAACCGGTCACATATGTGTAGCAGAGTGGCTCAGAGCCCCTGCCTGAAGACCACTGTAACCGGTCACATATGTGTAGCAGAGTGGCTCAGAGCCCCTGCCTGAAGACCACTGTAACCGGTCACATATGTGTAGCAGAGTGGCTCAGAGCCCCTGCCTGAAGACCAACAGCCTAATATCTCCCCTGGATTCCCCTGTTGGGTATAGTGGATACAATGCTTGGCTTAGGGATGGCACAATTATGAACATTTCAGGTCACGATCATTGAGGCCAAGATTATCATATTATTTATTTATATAATAGATATTATTGCAATAATCAAAATATGCTTAAAACTCTTCAAATGCCACGTGCATCCCAGCATACATATTATGGGGGTAACATTAGCCATAAATAGCAGGTCTACAATGACACGTTGTGAGCTCGTAGATCTGCTACTTTTGGCGAGGAGATTCGGTGTAGATGGAAAAGATTTACGGGACCAATTCAGGTCCAGTGTAGCCTGGTATCCAGCCTGCTTCGCTACGTTCGGCTGACTTTTTTTTCTCTCTTCGCTTCTCAGTCTGGAAAGCCTCCTATCTCCAAGGGAGGCGGGACATGCCAAAAGCTTCGAAACCTAACGTGGCTTCTGATTGGTCTGTGGTGCAGGGCGGGACCAAAAAAACAGTGTGATCGTTGTGATTCGTCATTCGTTTGAACAACATCCAATCAGCAACGACGTTGCCCAACGTAACATACGACGTTGCCCAACGTAACATATGTAGTTCCAGTGTAGTTCTGCAAAACCTTCCAATGGGAGGCTTTCCAGACTGAGAAGCGAAGAGAGAAAAAAAAGTCAGCCGAACGTAGCGAAGCAGGCTGGATACCAGGCTAGGTCCAGTGTATGACGGGCAATTAATCTCCACCATCCAGTGGCGTAGCCAGGAATTAATTAGTAGCTAGGCATGGCACAATGTGGGTGGGCACAGCGTGTGCGTGCAACTTTTATCGATTAATTAATTAATTAATACTTATTTTTGCCTATCTGCACATGATTTATGGTACGTTCACACGGGCAGATTAAAAGATACAAAGCTACAAAAATACACAGCATCTTTGTAGCTGTGTTGCTTTGTATCTGTGTTGCTCAACGCGGTCGCTGACGTCATCAAATGTGCGGACACCGGAACTACAGTTGTAGTTTTGTATCTTTGTACCTGGAAGTTGAACCCAGCTCAACTTGAATTTGTAGCTTTGTAATTTTTGTCGCTAGAGCTACAGCTACAAACGTTGGATGTATCTTTGTATCTTCATGTCGCTGGTTTCCATTGAAAATGAACGGTAGCGTTTATCTTTTAATCTGCCCGTGTGAATTAGAAGCACAATGAATTGGTATTGGTTGAGTAGATAATAGACAGGTTGTCATCTCCAATCAGTAAGACATTTACACCGACTGCCCAATTTAGCAGCTTAACAGTGTGAATTTGAATGCAGAGATTACTTTCAACATTATGTTATGTTTTTTTGTTGAGAATGGCTAAATATGAAAATAAAAATATACTGTTATTTAAATGTTTTTATTTGTTGGGGGGTGGGCACAAAAAACAAATGGGTGGTCCCAGGCCTACTACCTATGCCCACCCGTAGCTACGCCCCTGCCACCATCTCTAGTTTGGCTTTAGTGTCCCTTCCTGCCAAGTCCAAATATCCCTCCACCATTTATCTCTCTCTTAATTCACCGTCATTTCATGGCGAAACACATCTCAAAATCATACTTTTGGCACTGAAAGGAGAGTTAACAAAGCTGATATAATTGATAGGTCACTAATGTTGGCGTAACACAAGTGGCAGTGTACATTTAGCAGTATGAGTATCTGTATTTTACTAGACTATTTGCATTTCTGGATACTTGCAACTTCACTTCACTGCATTTCAAAGACAAACGCTGTACTTTTGACTCCAATACATTTCTAGGAAGGGAAACTGCACATTACGAATTAACCACTTAAGCTCTATTTCTAAAAGAGCAGATATACAAGCTCACAACGCATCGTGCTGTGACGCGTTGTGAGCTTGTAGATTGGCTATTTTCATAATTTTTTTAAAATCTTCGAATATTCCGGAATTCTAATGTCTAAATTTCTATACAGTGATGCATAGATATTAGCAAGAAAATGCACTTTGTCATTTCTACCTTTGAATACTTCAAGTATCTTTAAAAGCCAGTACTTCAGTGCATTAACTCAAGTACAAATTTGACAGGGCAACTTTCACTTGCAGTGAAGTAATATTTGACCACCAGTACTTTGACTAAAGTATACTGGGGTTGAGTATACTTTGTCCAGCACTGTGTGCTGACATCAGGGGTCTTCAACGTTTTTCAGGCCAAGGACCCCTTAGCTGAGAGAGAGAGAGAGATAAAGCAGGGACCTCCCACTATATATTGTATAAAATTGTGTTGCAGATTAAATATTTTCATAGATTTCATAAACAGTGGTGTAAAGTAACTAAGTGCATTTACTTAAGCACATTTCGATGCCAATACTTTTGTACTTTTACTTAAGTACATTTTGAATTCCGTACTTTTACTTGTAACGGAGTATTTCTATATTGTAGTATTGATACTTTTACTTAAGTAAAATATTTTACTACTTTTTCCACCACTGTTCATAAATAGCTTCATAGACTATCGGTGTTGTGTGAATTAATACTTTTTTGTTTATTTCAGACATTTAACCTGCACTGAAACCCTCAATTCTTAGCAAGCTTGACTGCTGGCTACTTGATCTGCTCCTTTTTTTCCCTCTGCACCAAACCTCTTTGCCGAAAATAGCCGATCTACAGGCACCGAAAATAGCAGATCACAAGCTCACAACGCCCCGCACTGCGAGGCGCTGTGAGCTTGTAGATCTGCTATTTTTCCCCACAGAAATTGAACAGGGATTCAATGGTTGAAGTTTTTTTTTTTTTAAGGGTTAAAAAAAATAAATCCATATGACACAAAGATTTGGCAGCCCCCCCTGTAGTAACTCTGAGGACCCCCTAGGGGTCCCGGACCCCCTGTTGAAGACCCCTGGCTTACAGACGGCATTACAACTTGTGTTGAGGAAATCACTTTTCCAACATTATTTTCAACATTTCATGCTACATATTAATAACACGGTAGAAATGTTTACATTCTGCTTATTGTAAGTTGAACAGGTGAACACAAGCACCCTCTAGTGGATGCTGCCCATATGTACAAATAAACAAATAAAAAATAAACAAACAAACAAACAAATAAATAAATAAGGTAAGAAAAAAAAAACAGGGCTAACAGTCTGCAAGTTTGACACCAATATTTTGATACCAAATGCCCACCAATTGAACCATATTTAAGCGGTAAATCAATACACTTATTGCTCAGTAATCATTCATATATCCACTTAGCATATTAATTATGTACCCACTACGTCATTACAATAACAATAAATCGGCCACTGAAACGGGAGTGCATGGGGACGATCTTCAAACTAACTTAAAAAATATGATTCTGAATAGATGCTTTATTTGATATATTTTCAAAAGCTGGAAGACACATTTTTTGACAGGACAACGTAAACGGTGATGCTTATTTTTGAACCACCATAAAGATATCGAGGTATATACAATGTAGCCTGGTAAACCCTCCCTCCGGAAATCTCATTTGTAATTTATTTCAGGAGTGAGTCTGGCATGATCGCCCATTCTGCAATATTGGCTGTGTTGGGCGGGAGTAATACCGTTGACTGACAACCCATTCAGCCAATGATCGTTGTTCCCCTTCAGCCAATCAGCAGTGCATTTTTACCACGTCCAGACTAATGTGACGCAACGGGACTTTTGAGACGGCCATGCCCAAAATAGGTTCCCTTATTCGGATACATGCGTGTCACTCAATTCGAACTCGCCACCTGATTGGCCAACTTTCGCTGTCAATCACAGAACGATGAGCGACGACGCTGATAGGCTCGGTTTTTTGGTAATGCGCTAGAAACGCCCATACAAGCCTTCATGCCAGACTCCTTCCTGAAATCATATGGAAATGAGATTTTCCGGAGGGAGGGGCTTTACCAGGCTATATACAATGTGTGTTGTATGCCAAATGCATATTTGATACAAATATTTTCTTTGCGAGTATTTGGAATCTCACTCTGTCTGACATGTTGCCACTCTATGTATTATCATTTCAAAACCCATCTCTTTCATTGTTAAAATGCCAGCGCTTGCACCTAGCTAAGCATTCTGTGCACCGGCGGTGTCTCCTACCCGAGACATTAGCATATTTCCGCCGGTCATCACATCATTGGCTTAGGAATGTGACAAAAACTAAAACATCTCCATGAATTCAAGGCTTCATGGGGTGTGTAATTGATAGAAAATAAGTACTTTTTTTGGGTGAACTACTCCTTTAAACCCTATATACTTCATTGACCGGGGTCCCCTAGGGCTCTTAACTATGCCCCCCTCTTTTTTTTCTCCTTTACACCAACATTCTTCGCTGAAAATAGCATATCTACAAGCTCAAAACATGTTGTGCCCCCAAAGCTACTTTCTACGAAGAAAGGAATCTGTTAAACACGTTAAACATCAAATCTTTACTTTGTAAACGCAGCTTTTTCGCAGAGCTAGCAGGAACTCAATAGGCAATGGCTGGCTAAAGGGAAACGGTAACTTCAAACCAATGGCTTTTTTATATAGAAACGTATCTCAACAGAGGCCATATGAATATAGTCTATACCAGCTTGTTAAGTACTTTTCGTCGTGACATTTAAAACGTTGGCATTTAGCGGCC
>NC_137604.1:5554228-5566728 GCF_963280865.1 Gymnoscopelus braueri | reverse complement strand
CGTGGTTTTGTCGGCTTCGAGGACGCTATTGTTAAATGAGTTTCGGTTTGTTTCCAGTGGGGAAGGAACGGCACACACGTAAATCCCGCCCACTACATTTGATTGGGTAAAGCGCGGCCTGCTTCTTGATCCGATGGTCACGCCCACTTGTAGCCAATGTGCATGGGTTGTCAACGCGGCTACCGACAGATTCAAACGCAGAGCAGAATCTGTTCTTGAGAGATTATCCTAAAAGCAACTCTGAAACGGGTTAATGTCGCAGCTTCTTGTACAACGTGGGAAACTCTCCATCCTGTTTACGAAATGTCAGGATGGGATGAACCCAATATTCTCTTTTCCTTTTTCTTTTTTTTCACAGGTGACAGGACCACAAAATCATCTTCACTGCTTCTTTTTTTTTCGTTCTGCGAATATAAATAAAATGCATCTGACTCAGTGTGCAAGGATGTTGTGCGTGACGTTTTATTTTGAGGATTTCGAATTAATAAAACGCACCGGAAAAAACGCACCAGTGTGCAAAGGACCTTAAGAGTTTGACACAGATTAAAGTAGGCTGAGGAGTTTGTCATCGTATCCATTCTGAAGCGAAGTGGAAATCAAACGCTGTGTTTCTGGCATAATGTGGTTTGACACATCCGCTGAGCCGGTCTCCAGGATGTCTCCTCTGTACGTTTTACCATTCTCACGGAAAGATACCCAGATTCCATCTGACACACACACACACACACACACACACACACACACACACACACACACACACATACATTCACATACAGTAAATGCATTCCGTAACATATCTGAAGTGACATTTTGAAGTCAGTGAATAATAGCGAGTGCGCACCCTGAGAGCAATTAGAGCCATTTTATCAATCACACGCACGCACGCACGCACGCACGCACGCACGCACGCACGCACGCACGCACACACACACACACACACACACACACACACACACACACACACACACACACACACACACACACACACACACACACACACACACACACACACACACACACACACACACACACACACACACACACAGGTTTTCATTACCATACTTGTGAGGACATCAGCGTTTCAAGATGGTGATGAATGCCATTTCATTTTGTATTTTATCTTTGCGATTTTTAACCATAAGCCTAAAGCTGCAACAATAGCAGATCTACACCGTTGTGGGCTTGTATAGATCTGCATTTTTTACACGACACCAAAGCGCAACTATACTGTATATCAGGCGTAGCGCTAACCTTATAATCCCTAAACCTATAAACTCAAAATATCTAATCCTAACCCGAGCCTAAATGTAACCAATAATTCAAACAATGTATCCAGTGGGGTCTGTTCCTTAAATTCTGCTATACTTGTGGGGACAAAGTAGTACACGCGCGCGCGCACGTACACAGACACACTGGCACACGCACACATGCGCACACACACACACACACACACACACACACACGCACACGCACGCACACACACACACACACACACACTCACGCGCACACACCTAGCCTGGTAAACCCTCCCTCCGGAAATCTCATTTCTATTTGATTCCAGGAGTGAGTCTGGCCTGATAGCCCATTGTGGGGGTTTCTAGTGGAATTACCAGCTAACCGAGCCTATCAGCGTCGTCGCACATCGTTCTGTGATTGACAGCGACAGTTGGCCAATCAGGTGGCGAGTTCGAGTGAGCCCAAAACACGAACGGCAGCCATCTTTTTCTTGTCCGCTATATTCTCCGCTATTTTTTTACTTCAAAAAGCTCTCTAACTTCTATTTTGAGGCACGGAATTTACTTATAATATATCGTTTGGATAGAATTTAGTTGTTTAACTTCATATATGTGGTCAATTAATCATGACAAAGCCTATTTAAAAATACAAATTTAGAGAACCGGTAGGGGTGGGCAGTGACACCCATGTATCCGAATAAGGCAACCCATTTTGGGCATGGCTGTCTCAAAAGTCCCGTTGCGTCACATTAGACTGGTGAACTGCTGATTGGCTGAAGGGGAAAAATTATCATTGGCTGAAGGGGTTGTCAGTCAACGGTATTACTCCCGCCCAACTCCAGCCTGCAGCCAATATTGCAGAATGGGTGATCAGGCCAGACTCACTCCTGGAATCAAATAGAAATGAGATTTCCGGAGGGAGGGTTTACCAGGCTAGCACACACCCACAAACACACGCACACACACTCTCTCTCGAAGGGTTATAGCCGGTGTAAATTTATGGCCCTGGCTCCAGAGAGGCGAGGGGGGGGGGGACGGGACAGATTTTTACATATTTAGACACTTTTATTATTGATTTCCTGCAGCAATGAATTGCATCCATAGCCATGCATACTGAACATGCAAATGCAATAAAGTGTCACCTCTGTGGTGCTTATGGGCTTTCTGTGCAGTTGTTATTATAGATGCTATAGGTGATACATTTAAGCGTGAAAGTACCTTTTTTTTTCCCTTTAAACGTTAAATCTCTGCATTCTGACGGTAATCATTGCTGTAGAGCAGGGGTCTTCAACAGGGGGTCCTCAGAGCTACTATAGGGGGTCCGCCATATCGTTGTGTGATAGGATTTAGTTTTTTTTTAACATTAACCACTTGAACCCTAGAATTCCTTTTCTGAGGGGAAAATTAGCCGAAAATAGCCGATCTACAAGCTCTCAACGCCTCGCGCTGCGAGGCGTTGAGAGCTTGTAGATCGGCTATTTTTGGCAAAGAGGCTATAGGTGTAGAGGGAAAAAAGAGCAGACTAAGTAAAAAAAAAAACTTAATCTGAAACACATTTTTGTACAATATAGAGGGGGTCCCTGCTTCATCTCTCTCTCAGCTAGGGGGTCCTTGGCCTGAAAACATTGCAGACCCCTGCTGTAGAGTGTTTCCAGCACTTTAATAAAGAAAACGTACGTTTTCACTCGGGACACCAATAACATCCAATCAGGAGAGTGAACCCACGCCTTCTGCTTCAATTTACAGTATTTCATTTCCAACAGTGTGTCTGCGCTCACGTCCTCGTGTCATCACTTACATGATGGCCTCTGTCGGGTGGAAAGCTCACATGTCCAAAACTGTTACTTCCACGGATTCAAATTCAACTAGAAAAAGTGCTCCTCGGAGCACAGGTCTCCGCCAGGTCAGGTAGGTTATTGTGGGCAGCAATGTTCGGAATTCGCTAATCAGGATGGAATATAAAAAATCGGACAGATCCATCTTGATCACTTGACTATAGAGATAATGTGTAATGATTGCATGATGTTTGGACAAAATTTGTAGGAGTAATATAAAAAAGAAACATCGGCCTCCTGGTGGCGCTATAATAGGGCAATGTTAAAAGGGTGGCGTTTGTTCTTCAACGCGAATGTGCGTGCAAAGTTCCACCGCAATCGGACGTTGCGTTCATGATTTGCGGCATTTTGTTCAAAACGGGCTACTCCTGCAAACTTTAAATGTCGATGTTAGCCAATCAGGATGGAATATGAAAAATCAAACAGATCCATCTTGATCACATGACTATAGAGATCATGTGTACCAATTTGCGTAAAATTTGGATAAAATGTGAAGGCTTAATCTAAAAAAATGTGTTTTACATAAGTGGGCCTCCTGGTGGCGCTAAAAAAGGCTAATGTGAAAAATGCAGGGCAGATGTTTTTCCTTGGCCTCTAGGAAGTATGCGTGCAAAGTTTCACGCAGATCGGTGCAGTTATAGTTAAAAACGCAAATCGGCCTTTTATAGCGCCACCATGAGGCTGATTTGAACATTTTCAAGTGGCATTTCTTCCTCTGCCTAGTGGGAATGTGCATGTGAAATTTCACGGAAATAGCAAGCTGCGTTCATGATTTGAGGCATTTAGTTCAAAACGGACCAATCCTGCAAACTTTGGAAGCCAACCTTAGCCAATCAGGATGGAATATGGAAAATTGGACAGATCCGTGTTGATCACATGACTATAGAGATACTGTGTACTGATTTGCATGACGTTTGGATAAAATCTGTAGGAGTAATGTAAAAAAATGGGTTTTGCACAAATCGGCCTCCAGGTGGCGCTATAACAGGCCCATGTGAAAAATGTGAGGCAGAGGTTCTGAATTGGCATCCAGGGAGTGTGTGTGCACAGTTTCGCAGCGACCGGGCCAACGGGGCCAGAGATTAGCTGTTCACAGACGGACACACGGACGGACGGACACACACACACACACACACACACACACATACACACACACACACGGACGGACGGAGGGTAAAACATACTCTCTCGCGAGAGCCAACTGAGCTTCTTGTCACCTGACAGGGGGGCGTTTCCCTGGTAGGACGTAGCGCGTGGAAGGAACACGTTATTCCAACCAGTTCCTTTCCCCTCCATCAGGCGCCCCGGCTGGCCAGGGGGAGGCAGTATAGAGACCAGGATTACTGCATGTTTTTGTGAGGGTATTAACTACCCTAGGAGACACGGGGAGAACATGCAAACTCCACACAGAGTAGGCCCTTTCGCCAACCCCACCTAGGGTATGGGCGCTGATGACGCGGAGGAGAAGACACGCCCCCAGTGCCCACAGCGTCCCCGGCGGGAATCGAACCCAGGACCTTCTAGCTGAGAGGCGACAGCGCTACCGACTGCGCCACCGTGCCCCCTTAGATCAGCTATTTTTGAAAAACCTTGAACATTTGTGCAAATCTTTGAATTATATATTTTTAAAGCCAACATTTGTAATTCAAATCTTTGCTTTTGGGGGGTCCCTGGAACAAATACATATCATTTGGGGGTCCTTGAGTTTGTGAACCACTGATATAGAAACATACTTTGTTTCAAAACACTGTTAGGATTTAGACATTAGAATCGGCCAAATTGCATAAATCTTCACGATTTTTAAAAGAAAATAGCAGCGGGGGCTCAGCTCATAGCGTGGCACCGAGTGCCGCGCTATGAGCTTGTAGATCTGCTATTTTCGAATAGCCAAAAAAAATATCTTAAAATGACACAGATGCGTTCCCGGTCTTAAGGAGTGAAACCTGGTGACATGGGCAATACAATACGTCCCGTATATTGTTGTGTCTATATCTGGCATCAAGTGCTTTGATGTCCCAACACTGCCACCAGCTAAATGAGACCAAATGGGAGATCCTCCTCTTTGGCCCTCCTCCTCCAGTCACGTCTTGGCACTTTATCAATAAACAAATCAGGCAAACAGCCCCGCAGTCTAGGTGTGACCTCTTGACTCTGACCTCTTTTTTCGATGATCAAGTGACTAATAAAGGTTCTACAGTCTTGGTTCGTCCAGGTTGAGAATCATTGCCAAAATTACGTATTTTCTGTCACTATGATTGATTGATCGATTGATCGATTTCCTTTATTAAAGGGTCAGGCTTCCAAAGGAAGCCCGGCCCATATGGACTTGCCAGGACACTTTTCCATTTCATTTAACAAACAATGGACCGTCATGACAATTCACAGACAATGATCAAACAAATACTGGACTAAAAACGTCCAACATCCAACATCCATATCAGCCCACGGACCCCCGTTTGAAAAGATATGCCAGGGACCCCCAAAAGTATTTTTTTTTTAAAGGCTATAGCAGTGATTCCGAACCATTTTAATTTCAAGGAACCCAATTTGATATGCATTAGTAGGACATGGACCCCCATTTGATGGCATTTCTATCTCTGGGACCCCACTATACACGATAAAATCTATGTTAATCTAACTCTGAGAGAGTAAAAAAGGAACAAAATGGACACATAAGGGTCAATGTGGTTCCACTTGTACTCTCTCAGAGTTACAGACCCATAAGGGTCCATTTGGTTCCTATCAATCATTTGATTGGGGACCCCCTGGAACCCCCTCAAGGACCCCTGGGGGTCCCTGGACCCCACTTTGAGAACCAATGACATACAGGGCACATTACAAATAATACAACCTAAAATACGACACCCTTGTAATTGGGCCTGTTCATTCACATCTTAACAGAGAGACCCGACATGAACCTGTACTTGAAAAGCTGGGATTGTCCTCTACTCCAGGCTCTAGAAGACCTGAAGCCGATTTCTACAAAATGTCTCCTAAATCCCAACAGTTTTTTGAAAAAAAACTATGTTTCTATATCAGTGGTGCTCAAACTTTTTCATGTCAAGTACCCCCAAAACTATATGTATTTGGCCACGAACCCCCATCTCAAAATATTTGGTTCCAGGGACCCCCCAGAAGCAAAAATTTGAGTTACAAATGTCTGCTTTAAACAATATATATTCAAAGATTAGCACACATTTTCACGATTTTTCAAAAATAGCAGATCTACAAGCTCGTAGCGCGGCACTCGGTGCCGCGCTATGAGCTTGTATATCTGCTATTTTTGAATAGCCAAAGTGTAAAATAATGCGTTTTTAGCTCAAATCAAGAAGTGACACAGATGCGTTCCAGGTCTTAATGGGTTAATTAAAACCGGGAACGCATCCGTGTAATTTTCGATCTTTGCGTTGGCTATTCAAAATAGCTGATCTACATGCTCACCCTGGCTATTTCAATGATAGCGGATCTACAAGCTCACATGCAGCACGTGAGCCCGTGGGGGCCACGTGGGGGCCCCTGTTGTGGCTATTCTGATGGCAGACGCCTGAGTGTTGGTGCCATGTTGGTGAGGATCGGAGCAACGGCGCTAAAAAATCAATATGACTTTTTTTCTGCGTCAGCACACCTTTCACACCTGTCTTCTGTAGTAGAATTATAACATGTATTTTGAGAAAAAACAATGATACTGTCCTCTTAACTCTTTGACTGCGGACGACGCGATAACGCGTCAAGTGCTACTTTGTCCAGTTGGCCGTCGACGCGTTCGACGCGCTGGACGCGCGTTCATTGTTTAATCTCTGATTGCGCTATGCTGCTTAATATTCAATGTTATTTTCGAGTTCCACTTACTTCACGGACATCTGCATCCGGTTTCATGACCTGGATTCCGTTTCCGGTTTTTGATTATTTTCCCCGGTCATTTTTGTCCAAAATAGGTAAACAAACGGTTTTTCACACGGTATAACGGACAAACGGACAGGTTCTCTTCTATAATCTATGGTCTGGGTGACGATCAGTCATCGCCGTCGTGTATCACATCGTAATTTTGGCCGATCAAAACAATCTGGGACTACGTCACGTCCGTTTTCATGTTTTTCCCTGTCTAATCTATCAAGAAGGGTGAGAGTAACCCAACGACCTGATCAAGCTGTCATGTGCTGCTCTCTAGTGGCGGATTTGTGCTGGGTCTTTAAATTATGTGTCTTTAAATTATTTTCATGAGAAAAATTCAAAATATAAAAATAAAAAAACACGAAAATTGCTGGCACTGGGGGAGTACTTTATGAAAATACTCTGGCAGTCAAAGAGTTAAGAGTGGATGAATCAGCAAACTGACAAATGAGTTGGCGCAACAAATAAATTAGAGATCAAATTACACATTTACAAGCTACCTGCAACGGTGAAGCCTGTCCCGTGGGAAAGCTATATTTGCTTCCATGTGGTTAAGTGTGCCACATGACAGTTAACCACAAATTACCTTTGTGACGTCCGTCCACCGTCCGCCCGCCCCCTGACCCTCTAGGGCCCGCCCCCTGACCCTCTAGGCAATGTTTATATAGCAGGATTAAGGCATATAAGGCTCATTAGCCAGGGATCCTTTTAACAAACTCCAGGAAACGCATTCACATTACATTCATCTCTCCATTGGCTTCCAGTTAGTGTCAGGATCGACTTCAAGGTCTTTACTGATTACTTTTAAAGCCTTTCAAGGCAAGGCTCCTATAGCTACATGCTATGCTGGTCCCCTATGGGCCCTTTATGTATGCACTGCAGCAGTGATGAGGACAGTAAACCATGATAAAACAGTGCAGTGTTCCTTTATGTATGCACTGCAGCAGTGATGAGGACAGTAAACCATGATAAAACAGTGCAGTGTTCCTTTATGTATGCACTGCAGCAGTGATGAGGACAGTAAACCATGATAAAACAGTGCAGTGTTCCTTTATGTATGCACTGCAGCAGTGATGGAGACAGTAAACCATGATAAAACAGTGTAGTGTTCCTTTATGTATGCACTGCAGCGTGATGAGGACAGTAAACCATGATAAAACAGTGTACTGTTCCTTTATGTATGCACTGCAGCAGTGATGGAGACAGTAAACCATGATAAAACAGTGTAGTGTTCCTTTATGTATGCACTGCAGCAGTGATGAGGACAGTAAACCATGATAAAACAGTGTACTGTTCCTTTATGTATGCACTGCAGCAGTGATGAGGACAGTAAACCATGATAAAACAGTGTAATGTTCCTTTATGTATGCACTGCAGCAGTGATGAGGACAGTAAACCATGATAAAACAGTGTACTGTTCCTTTACGTATGCACTGCAGCAGTGATGGAGACAGTAAACCATGGTAAAACAGTGGAGTGTTCCTTTACGTATGCACTGCAGCAGTGATGGAGACAGTAAACCATGGTAAAACAGTGGAGTGTTCCTTTACGTATGCACTGCAGCAGTGATGGAGACAGTAAACCGTGGTAAAACAGTGTAATGTTCCTTTACGTATGCACTGCAGCAGTGATGGAGACAGTAAACCGTGGTAAAACAGTGTAATGCTCCTTTACGTATGCACTGCAGCAGTGATGGAGACAGTAAACCGTGGTAAAACAGTGTAATGTTCCTTTATATATGCACTGCAGCAGTGATGGAGACAGTAAACCGTGGTAAAACAGTGTAATGTTCCTTTATGTATGCACTGCAGCAGTGATGGAGACAGTAAACCATGATAAAACAGTGGAGTGTTCCTTTACGTATGCACTGCAGCAGTGATGAGGACAGTAAACCATGATAAAACAGTGGAGTGTTTATTTATGTATGCACTGCAGCAGTGATGGAGACAGTAAACCATGATAAAACAGTGTAATGTTCCTTTATGCACTGCAGCAGTGATGGAGACAGTAAACCATGGTAAAACAGTGTAATGTTCCTTTATGCACTGCAGCAGTGATGGAGACAGTAAACCATGATAAAACAGTGTAATGTTCCTTTATGCACTGCAGCAGTGATGGAGACAGTAAACCGTGGTAAAACAGTATAATGTTCCTTTATGTATGCACTGCAGCAGTGATGGAGCTAGACAGTAAACCAAGGCCCGACAGTTTTAATGGGGACACTGCGGTGCTGCTGCACAATGCACACATCGTCCCTGTCAGGTGCAAACCTTGTATGTCCAAACCAAGGGCCCAGCTTCCGGCTTTGAAGTAGGAAGTAAAAGTTCACATGAATGGCCTGTAGTTTAGCTGTTTTACCCCTGCTGGTGTCAGAAAGAATCTTTCTCCATTCAATTGGATGTACTTTAGACTTGATTTTCTTACCTTAATAAACATTGTCATAAATACTATATGCTTCCATTCGCCAGTTTAAAGTCTTCTGTCAATCATCATGATATGCGTTTTGGTAAATTATGGTCCCATTTATTTTAAAATTGATGATAAAGTAGGGTCTGCTGTAGGAGGGGCGGGATGATTTGATTGACAAGCTACACAACCACTAGCATTCATTCCCCACCCCCGCTCTTGATTGACAAGCTACCCAACCAATAGCATTCATTTCCGGTTGCATAGGACATGACGCGATATAGAAAGATGGCGGATTTGAAATTGCTGAAAAATAGACTTCATTTGCGGTCTGTAGATTATATGAGCGCAACGCCGTCCATTGTCGTTATTATCTATGGTTCAAACACAGTGACTTTTCAGGAAATGGAACAGAAATGGTCAGAAATAGTGAAAAATCTACAAGCTACAAGCTATTTTCACTATACTTTTGTGCAACGCTCTTCTATGATGAAGTAGCTACTTACCTACATGCAGCCTATGTTATCACAAAAGAGTTCATGATAAAATTGTATAGATATTGAACATGTTTTTCTTTACAGTTGATTTTTCTCCTTGCTCTACCGTCTACCTTAGGGAGGGACTAGTGGAGAGGAGATCCAGTAGAACTAAGACAAGTCATGTTATGTTTGGTTGTTGCGCTCATGCAAATAGCAGATCTAAAAGCTCACAACGCGTCGCAGCGCGGCGCGTTGTGAGCTTGTAGATCGGCTATTTTCAGCATGCAACCAAGTGTAAAATCAGGCATTACGATGCCATCAAGAGATTAGTCGATTTAGTCGACTAAAATCTTATGATATTTAGTCTAGAACAGGGCTACTCAACTTAAGATGGCTCAGGGGCCACTCAGCAAAATACCAAAAGTCCAAGGGGCCGCAAGCTAAAAATGACGGTCCTATTTTGGATTTTTCGATACACTACGCATTGTTATTGTTATAAGAAAATGTACATTTTGACATCATATTCTTTTCACTGTACCTGTTTATTTTGTGTGTATGTCCAGTGGCATCAGTTCAGCTGAAATAAGGGACACCTACCCTGGGCACGCGGCAAAGCCGCGCGGCCGGAAAAAAATGGGGGTCAAACCCCCCCAAAAAACTGAAATGCATAGAAAACTATGCATTATACCTGTAACAATTGATGTTTGTTTTTGAAAAAAAAATGTAGCAACCCATATATTTGAACGGAAATGTATATTTTTATCCTGTGCTTAAAAAAAAAAAACATGAGGGGCCGCCAAGACGCTGCGTTGGGGCCGCATGCGGCCCGCGGGCCGCGGGTTGAGTAGCGCTGGTCTAGACTGTAGACTAAAACTGAAACATTTCAGATGACTAAAATATGACTCAAACTAAAATAAACACTGCTTACCTGCACGGCGGTGACATGGAGAGGTGTTCCACCCGCCCCGTTGACCGGGTTGTTGGTTTTCTTGGGAGTCTTCGTCCCCTCTTTCTCTCTCTTGGCTTTCTCCTTGGCGGCCATTTTGCCTTTCTCCTCCTCGATGCGCTTGGGACTGTTTAGCATCACCTGAACAGCACACAGGGCAGAGACACAATAATGCCTGATTTAATAATAATACCGATAATGGATTGTATTCATAATGCACTTTATATTTGCGAAAATCTCAAAGTGCTACAATAAGCATTTGCATAATAAAAAAATAATAATCATCATCACGACAACATAAAAACATGAGGGCATAGGCTAAAACCTAAGGGTAAAACCAGTGTAGCAAAAAATGCTTGGTTAAAAAGGTGGCCGAGCAGAAAGCCCGGTCGCCCTGATGGTACGTAGGTTTATCTTGGGGGTTTTGAGGAGGCTAGTGTTTGAAGAGCGGAGGTTTCGAGTCGAGGGTTTTTTATACTTTTCCGTGCCGAAAATAGCCAACCTACAAGCTCACCGCGAGTCGTGTCAGGATTGAGCATTAATTAAACACAATGAGACAATCGACAAGCTCATAACGCATCCGACGCATTGTGAGCTTGTAGATCTGCTATTTTCAAAATATTTGTATACATTGTATACATTTGAAAACTACTTTCTACTTTTGGTACTTTAATACATTTTGATAACCAACACTTTTGCACTTTTACTCAAGTACATTTTGAATTCCAGACTTTTACTTGTAACAGAGTACTTCTACATTGCAGCATTGATACTTTTACTTGCGCAAAACATTGTAGTACTTTTTTCCACCGCCGGCGTTGCCTCACCTGAACGACAGCATACTCCACCAGTGATGAGAAGCCATACAGCAGACATGCGATGAGCCAGATGTCTATAGCTTTCACATAGGACACCTTAGGCAGGTCTGCGGCCAGCGTCATGCTCTCACTGGACAACGACAGCACTGACAAGATACCTAACACACACGCACGCACACACACACACACGCACGCACACACGCACATACGTACATACGCACACACGCACACACAGAGGGGAAGCACTGGTTAATTGCACTGCATGATCAAACTACATATTTATTCAGCACGTTTTCACTGTTGGGCATGAACACCTTGTATCTCCAATATCTCACATGTTTAGTTTTTTGTTTAGTTTTCCTTTTCTTTGTCTTATGACAGTGTCATGGACATTGCAACATACATTGACCATTGACCAAGTGTTGTTCCTCCATTTCCACTCACATTCTCTCTCGACACAGTTCCTGGGGGTGCGGGGGTGGGGGTTATTTCCATCATATCAGCCAGTTCCCTGTTCTTTAGTCCAATAATTATAACTTATTAATATGATCCTTTATATTGTCGCTTGTCGGACGTGAGCTTGATAACGTTGGAGCATGTTGCAAACACTTCAACCACGACTCGGCGACAGATAAACTGCGTCGCTTTGTGGTTTCGTAACTTTTGTAGCTGCTGTGAGCGCAGCATAACTGTCCATTCAGCTCTCTGTGTGTGCGCGTGCGTGTGCGCGCGTTTGTGTGTGTGTGTGTGTGTGTGTGTGTGTGTGTGTGTGTGTGTGTGTGTGTGTGTGTGTGTGTGTGTGTGTGTGTGTGTGTGTGTGTGTGTGTGTGTGTGTGTGTGTGTGTGTGTGTGTGTGTGTGTGTGTGTGTGTGTGTGTGTGTGTGTGTGTG
>NC_137604.1:5539265-5554028 GCF_963280865.1 Gymnoscopelus braueri | reverse complement strand
CAGTGTCATGTGTGTGTGAGTGAGTGAGTGAGTGAGTGAGTGTGTGAGTGAGTGAGTTTAGTCTAGTCTTTTTTCGTGAACTAAAATGAAGACAGATTTTAGCCCAGTCTTTATTTTGTTAACTCCATTTTCGTCTCGTCTTTATTCATCGACAAAATTGCATAATGATTTAGTCCCAGAATATTGTTTATTAACGTGGGTTTTTGTCTCGTCTGGTCTACTTTTCGTCCTTTGAAAAATGTGCGTTGACGAACATATTTCGCCATAGTTTTCGTGAGCGAAATCAACACTGTGTTGAACCAATGAAAAGTATTAACAAACTAACTAAATGATAACTACGTTGAATCCATTGGAACACATGGTTTTCGACATACAACAGTGACGCTACACAAACCCAAACACTACTACAGATGGCACTGCTGCTTGCTTGGACTGCTCAGTAGACATTTTGATTTGTACGGCTGATGTAACAATTAGTGAATGAGCCACCACACCCTTAAAGGAGCACTTCACTCGTTTTCCACCTTATACCTTCATAATACAAGTAAGACGCGCGAACGCTGGAAGCGAACGCAGCTCGAAAATATTGTGTATTTACGGACTTGTAATCCGTGTTATTTCACTGTGATGGGGAGAGAACATTGACTGTGTGTGTGTGTGTGTGTGTGTGTGTGTGTGTGTGTGTGTTTTGCAGGCTGTGTCTAAATTCCTGCACTCTGGCGTCCTCTGGCCCTCTACTAGGCAGTGCATGCACACAGACAGACACACACACACAGACAGACACACACACACACACACACACACACACAACCCAAGCACGGTTACATAGTAAGCTCCACTTGGTCGGAGGCGCCTCCTTCCGCGTTCGCAATGATTGGTCCTCACTAATACTCATCATAAGACTGCACAGTTTCTGACTACTTGGCCCCGTTGGTGGGCTTTGGACAGTTCAGAAACCTGCCTACCAGTGACATCATCGATGGGGAATTCCAAGCTAAGAGAGACTTCAGTCTTTATCTTCCTGGAACGTTTCAGCATGCTATAATAGATGACATTTGAAATCGTGATTGAAATTACCTAAAAAAAAAAAGTGTCCATTTTGGGGCTATGGCCCGTTGAAAACAGGTGGTTAGTTAGGGCGCGCTCCCACCAAAACATGGTCGGCCAGCGTTAAACGCAGGTTGTGCGCGGCCACAGTTTTTTTGCAGCCAGCGGATTCTAAAAAAACGGGAGTGACCCACCTGTCACTCACTTTCAGGACCCTCCCCGTAGCCCGCACCGCCTTCTGCCTTGAGCACCATGGTGCTTCCTGAGTCTTGGGACGGTCCGCCTTCCACTCACCCGATTGAACAGAGGGGAAAAATCAGCTCCTGCCTCCAGCAGTTTTATGCTTCAAATGGACAAGTCGTGTAGAGCAGATAAACGCAAGGTCTGCGCGACAGGCGGAAAGATCCGCTCTTGCGTGAATCCACGCATTTACATTGACAAAGCATTGGCAGATTCTGCCCCAGAGGTAAAATAAAAGTGCGGTGGGAGCGCGCCCTTAGAAGGGTTTTTCTAAAAGTCCAATAGTTTGGGGCGGACGGAAGTCTTTTCTTTTTGGAACGATGTCACGTCCGTCTACTGCTTCTCTGAGTGAGGAGGGATCATTCCCAAGCTGTGTTAGAGCGCCCCTTGTGGAATTTTCAAAAAAAGAAAGAAAAAGAAAATATAATGCATGTCTCCGTTCTTGGCGGGTTGATTATTGCTGAATAATTGATTAAAATGATTAGTTCAATTAAATATTGCACCCCAATGATGATGATGATGATGATGATACTCACCAAGACCTGGATGGAGGGATGGTGTGTCAGAGGTAAAGATGGATGGATGGATGAAGTAGAGGAGGATATGATGCCTGATGGAGGGAAGAGGTACAACATCCATTCACACTGCTTGCTGCCGCTGCACTAATATTTTATGCGGCGGCTTTATAGCGTTTTTATGTCAAGTACGCCCAAAATGATATAATTGCTGTAAAGTAACTAAGTACATGTACTCAAGTGCTGTACTTAAGTACAGTTTTTAGGTATTTTTACTTTATTGGAGTATTTCCAATTTTCAGTACTTTTACTTCTACATCTCAGAGGCAAATATTATACTTTTACTCCACTACAATTATTTGAAAACTTTAATTACTAAAGTAATATTTTTTGTACAAAACATACATTAACCACTTCAGCCCTATATATATTTTGGCCATTTGAAAATAGCCGATCTACAAGCTCACACAAGTTTAAAAAAATAGCCCACAATGCATTGTGACGCATTGTGAGCTTGTAGATCTGCTATTTTCAAAAAGCAAAAAAAATAATAATTGTGAAATGGGACATTCTGCATAATGAGTACTTTTACTTTTGGTACTTTTAATAACATTTTTATACCAATACTTTTCTACTTTTACTCAAGTATTTTTTTGTATTTCTACATTGCAGTATTGATACTTTTACGTAAGTAAAAATTTAAAGAGGTGGTGCCATGCTTTTGCAGTTTTTCTGTTTTTCATGTGTCTATGAGGTTGATAGAACTTCATTAAGCCCCCTGGTGGTGTTTTTATGGTGTTTTATGTCTTCTCTGACTATTTTGAGTTTCTACCTGGAGGCTGAAACCTTGAGGGTCAAACGTGCCAATAGAAAAACAGCGCTTCAGTGACACAGTAAAAACATACCCTCCCCCTCATTATCATAACACAACAGGTGTGGGCATGAGGAGGAGGAGGGACTAGGACAGGTGGGTGGTGCTAATGTGGTGGAGGAGGTGCTAAGGTGCTAAGGGTATACCAGGTATACTTAATGAACTGGAGGCGTGTCCACAGAAAAACATAATTTTAAAGGGTCTACACCATGAATTTCATTTTTTTTTTGGTTTTTAGTATTTTTTGGGCTCCCCAGTGTCTCTTGTACCCCAAAAAATATATTTTTTTAACATTCAGTCATTCATTCTCATTTCAGAGATTTTCAGAATGGGCGTGTATGAACAGGCCATTTCAGAATGTGCAATGCAAGTGATGTCACTTGCGTTTCCAATGTTAAATGAAAACTACCCGAATCGCTCCGAAACTTTTTCTACCCCCCCTAAGTGGGGGTCTACGAACAAATACTTCGGGCTCGGATTTTGGCTCCGCCCCCCGGAAGTGGGTGAAACAGGCACCTCAAACACTTGGTGGAATTGTTCAAAAATGTTCAAAGTGTTTTTTTTTCGATTTTGTATTTTTCTTAGATGCTTCTTTTTATGCAGAATTTTTCCATTTTTATTTTTTATTTTTTTTTTTATTTTTTTATTAACAGACAGAATTGCTCAGTAGCCCCCCCCTGCCCAAGAGGACGTTTTGGTATTGCAGCTGAAAGTGCTGTATTTCTTTCCATTATGTATAACTTCTTTGTCCGTTTGTCCCGTGTGTGTGTGCGTGCGTGCGTGCGTGCGTGTGTGTTTTTACCTAAAGGCACCCTGGCAGCGGAGGCATCGGGGTTGATCCAGAAGGAGAGCCAGGACAGCACCACGATGAGCAGCGTGGGAGCGTACACACCCATCAGGTAGAAGCCCACCTGCCTGCGCAAGGTAAAAATGACCTCAATACACGTGTAGTATCCTATAGGAGAGGAGGAGACAGCGCTGTTAACCGTTTGCTCTGCTTTTTCAGCACAACGTCAAACAAACAAATGGCTTTGTTCCCCAAAAACGTATTAAATACACAGCCTTTATACGGTACATACATATTATGTATACTAGGGCTGGGCGGTATTTGACTTCAAAGCAATATCACTTTTTTTTTTTTTACTTTTGCCTGAATTATGCCTGCCAAGGACGAGTGTACTTGTCCGTTGGCACTTGGTCCACAGCAGTGGTGGAAAGTAACTAAGTACATTTTACTCCACTACAATTATTTGAAAACTTTAGTTACTAGTTACTTTTCAGATATAAATTATGATATTATAAAACATTAATTAACCACTTTAGCCCTATTTTATACATAGGCGATTTGAAAATAGCAGATCTACAAGCTCACAACGTGTCGCATTTCGACACGTTGTGAGCTTGTAGATCGGCTATTTTTAAATATTTTAGTACTTTTACTTTTGATACTTTAAGTACATTTTGTTACCAATACTTTTGTACTTTTACTCAAGTAAATTTTGAATTTCAGACTTTTACTTGTAACAGAGTACTTCTATATTGCAGTATTGATACTTTTACTTAAGTAAAACATTTGAGTACTTTTTCCACCACTGGTCCACAGTGCCAAACACGAGTTTGACGAGTTTGGGGTTTTCAGTGATTTTCCACTGGATGGCGCTGTTCCGCAACCTATGAGCCACCATTTCAGGCTCAGACACAGAGAGATCTAGGAGATCACGTGATCACACTATTTACTGCTGCATCAACCCCCTGGTTAGCGTATTTGGGGAAACAGCTGTATCTTGCTTTCCTTTTTTCCCCCTGCATGCTATTTTCAACGGCCTATAACATGAAAAGGTAAGTAAAACGAAACTGGCACTGGGTGATTTCTTTATTTATATATATCTGGCAGTCAAAGAGTTAAGGAATGATTCTGAAAAGAAAAGAACGAAAAAATTGCAGATACGGAGATAAAAACACGGTGCATAGTGTTAAATGTAAAGTTAGTAAGTACATTTTATTTATAAAGCACATTTCAAAACAAGGTTACAAAGTGCTGTACAATGGAACACAATTAAACAAAATTAACAAGTTAACAACAGAGTATAAAGGTATATAAATAGAGTAATAAAACAATACAACAAGGATTAAAACAAAGCAATTTGTCCGTGAAAGTCAGGTAGAACTTCATGGGTAAAAATGCTTACGGAACAAATGTGTTTTTAACATCCTCTTAAAACCTTCAACAGACTCTGCATTTTTTAGGGCCAATGGTAGGGCGTTCCACAGTGTGGGAGCAACCACTGCAAAAGCCCGGTCACCCTTTGTTTTGCGATTGGACGCAGGTATTTTAAGAAGGCCTTTGTCAGAGGACCTGAGGGATCTCATATTGTCCTTAGGGGGCAGTAGGTCCAAAATATAAGGTGGCTGCCGTATTCTGCACTAGTTGAAGTCGGGATAATGATGAACGGCTCAGGGTGGTATAGAGTCCGTTGCAATAGTCAAGACGGGAGGATACAAAAGCGTGCATGACTTTTTCCAGGTCTTGAGAAGTGAGCGTTGATTTTATTTTTGCAATATTGCGTAGATGGTAGAAGCATGACTGGGTAACCTTTTTAATATGGAACTCGAAGTTCATTTGATTGTCGAAGAAGACACCTAGGTTCTTTGCAGTCTGTTTGACATTAGTTGCCAGGGGACCAAGGGACAGACGAATTGCATTTGAGCTAATCTCAGGGCCTATGATGAGGATTTCGGTTTTATCTGGGTTGAGTTGTAAAAAGTTTTGTGCCATCCATTTGTTCATACCGGTTAAACAGTCATGCAAGACTGTGAGTTTAGTGAGATCATTTTGCTTAAATGAGAGATATAATTGTGTATCATCAGCATAACAATGATACGATATTCCTTCAAAGCTGTTAATAAGAGTGCCAAGGGGGAGCATATAGAGGGAGAATAGAATTGGACCAAGTATGGAACCCTGGGGGACCCCACAGGTCAGGGGAGCTGAGGAGGAAACATAATTGTCACAAGCGACAGCCACACTTCTCCCTGTCAGATAGGAGGATAACCATGTCAGGGCCGACCCGGTTAGTCCCACCCACTGTTGGAGCCTATTAAGGAGGATGGAATGATCTATCGTGTCGAACGCTGCGCTTAAGTCAAGCAGCAGCAGCACCGAACACTCACCGACATCGGCCCTCATAAGGATGTCACTAGAGACTTTAAGTAGTGCAGTTTCAGTGCTGTGCTTCTGGCGGAAGCCGGACTGAAATTTATCAAATGTATTGTTATTATTAAGGAACTGTAGAAGTTGATTACAGACAACTTTTTCTAAAATGTTTGAGATGAAAGGGAGTTTGGAGATTGGCCTGTAATTGCTGTGAACTTGTGGATCAAGGCTTGTTTTTTTTAAGAGTGGTTGGATACTTGCGTGTTTAAAGTGATCGGGCACACACCCAGAGGATAAATTGATGATTGACAGGATGTAAGGATTTAGACAGTTAAAAACATATTTTAAAAGGGCAGTAGGAATGGTGTCAACAGGGCTAGAGGAGGGATTCATATGTGACACAATTGGTGAGAGATCCTCTAAGGAGATCATGTTAAACTGGGACAGTGAAACTGGGGGAGGATGGTCAGCTATGGTGATACTAGGCAGTGTTATCTTAGACCTAATATTGTCCACTTTATCAAGGAAAATTTATAGAAATTGATCACAGTCATCATTAGAGAAGATAGGAACTGGGGGGGAGCTGGGTTAACCAGAGTGTTAAGTATGGCAAAAAGAGCCTTTGGCCTATTCTTATTAATATTAATCAGATTGGAGAAATAAGCAGCTCTTGCATCCTCAACTTTGTGATTAAAAGCAGACAGAAGTTCCTTCATGAGGGTGAAGTGAACTGTCTCCTTAGTCTTTTTCCACCGTCGCTCTATCTTTCTACATTCTCTTTTTAATCTGCGGATGTCCTCATTTATCCAAAATGCAACAGCAGAGATCCTCCCTTACTAACTGTACGGTTGTGAGTTCAAATCTCACTGTGAACAAACACATTATGTTTCTTCTTCATCTTCTGAAAGCCATTATCTTTATAATCCAACGGTCAAACAGTGCACGCGTCCTCTGAACATGTTCCTCCCAAGAGTCACTAAAAATGACCACGTCATCAAGATACACCGCACAACCCGACAGACCTGACACCACCAGGTTCATCAGCCGTTCATCATCTTCCTCCTCATCATCGCATAATCATCTCCTACGCTGGGACCCAGTTGCCACTTGCGGTTATACATGTAATTATGTATTTATTGTTTGTCGTGGGCTTAATAACTGTTCGTTTGTTTCTTTTTAGAGGGTTATGTTATTTTATTCAGTTTATGTTGGTCGTCATTCAAGGTTCAAGGATTCATCTTGTGTACAGGTAGGACTAAAACTTATTTCTGATAGTTCAGAAATAATTCAGTTCTCATGGCTGCCAGTTCCCACCTGATGTTGTGAAGGAGTTCCCACTGATCCAGACCATACTGAATAACTGCTAGCTTGCATAATGTCTTGAGACTAGGACTGAGGTCTAAGATGTACAGGTTATTGGGGTTGCATCTCCAAAAGAGGATGATACGATCTCCCACCATGCAACAGCACATGTTATGCATTGGACGTGGTCCTTTTCCCTTGGGCTCAACCTTCTTCCAGGAGAAGGTCTCTGGGTTGAATTTCCACAGATCATTGAACGTCTGGTTGAAGTTGTGGCACCAAATATGAACAGCTCTCCATTGTAGGCAAAGGCTGAATGACTGAATGACCTTGGAAGCTGTGTAGAAGGCGTGTTCAGCCAGCAGTTGGTCTCTGTGTCAAACACTCTGATCCGGTTGTAGACGAACCACTTGTCCCCTCGGCCCCCAAATACAAACATCTTTGTCCCGATGATGGTAGCAGAGTGACACCATGAAGCAGGTGGAGGAGTTCCTCTGGTCTTAATTAAAGACCATAACATTGTGGTGGTGTCCAACTTGTAGATGTCATTAGTGCATCCATTCCGGGTGTTTCCTCCATGGATAAACATGACCTTCCCCAAGACACAGGCTGAGTGGTTCAGCCTCCCCTCTGGAACAGTCCCAGAAACCCTGGGTTTGGACCATCTGTGGGTGTCGACATCAAATGCATGAAGCACGTTGCACGAATGATACCCTCCTTCCCAGATGTAGATGGTATCTTCTACCAGCACAGCTGTAATAAACGTGGAGGGAACCTCAAAAGGACATTCTCCTCTTGCAGTTGTCTCTGGGGGCAACGCAATCCAACGCAAAGACACTGTGTCGAAAACATGCACACCAGTCTGACCGTTGCCCCCATCACAGACCAAAGGAGTACAGCTTGTGTCCAACTGTAACAGCAGGCCAACTGTTATATAGGGTCAGCTGCACAAACATCACGCAAAGTCTAGCCAATCCATGAAGTCCCTCAGGGTTGGGTTGGCCAATCAAGGAAGCTGATGCCTTGTCCATCTCCCTAATAAGGCACGGTGTTGCAGGCAGCTGAATTTGTTGATAAAAGTTACTAAATGTTTTCTTGATTTGACATTAATTATTTTTGTTTTTCAATAAGATTATCCTGTAATTAATCAATTTAAAACTGGCCTGCCTATTTTGAGCATGCGATTACAGGCAAAATAGTTTTTTAAATTATATTTAACTTTTTTTTCAAATAGTGGACAACGCTCACAACAAATCGGTATGCGACTATTTTTGGTCACTTTTTTTTCGCCACCCTCTGACGGAGAGAGTGTTGAAGCCCTGGGAATGTGCAGCCACACTGTTTACATAGCATGTAAGTGGATAGATAACTGGGCAGCAGTCCAAGCATGGATTTATAGTAACGATAAGTAAGTAGGTCAAAGTGGCTTATTATCGGTAGGAGCCGAGCAGTGCAGTGAGAGTGTCTCTCTCCTTTTCAAGGTGCTAGACACTGGGAGATGGAATGCTGAGGTGCAGTGATGGAAAGAAACCAAGTACTTTTACTCAAGTACCTATACCTAGTCCTAAGTCCAGCTGCCGGTGGCTTTATTTGCGACCTTTATTGGCAGTGGTGGAAAGTACCTAAGTACATTTACTTAAGTACTGTACTTAAGTAACATTTTGAGGTATTTGTTTCTTTACTTGAGTATTTCCAATGTCCAATACTTTTACTTCTAGTCCACTACATCTCAGAGGCAAATATTGCACTTTTCTCCAATACAATTATTTGAAAACTTTAGTTACTAGTTACTTTTCAGATATACATTATGATAATATGAAACATACATTAACCACTTTAGCCCTATTTTATACCTAGGCTATTTTCCAACATTTTAGTACTTTTACATTTGGTACTTTAAGTACATTTTGATGCCAATACTTTTACTCAAGTAAATTTCCAATTCTAGACTTTTTACTTGTAACAGAGTATTTCTATGTTGCAGTATTGGTACTTTCACTTAAGTAAAGAATTTGAGTATTTTTTCCACCACTGTTTATTCGGACGTTTTCTCATGAAACGGAGGCTGGCTGTGTCTCTACCAATCACAGTCTCGTCCCCTCGGGCTATGGGACCGATGGGATCTAAATGCAGCCACTGTTTTGTGTCTGGCACAGCGCGAGGGAGAGGCAGACTAGAGGCGGTGCTGAAGCACGTCTATGTTACCACGTTGCCTGCTCCTCACCGCAAATGTATTCAGGTGCATAGTTTAATATACCGTTCAGGTTTTAAACGAGGACGATTGTAATGCACTGTTCGGCTGTCATCTTCAATTAGATTCAACAGAGCAGCAGCCCTGCAGTCTCTCCATAATGAATCAGGTGCGTGTTGGAGGAACGTGTGTTGTGGGATTCATGTTTATTCATAACGGCTTCCTGATGTAATCACGCAATATGTTTTCCGTTTGATGGGAAGTGATTGGGATGCATGTATTGTTCATTATATCTCCACCGTGACAACGGATATTGTCTAGGAGTGTGAGAAAAACATATTAAGATGAACTAAATAAATGTTGGCAGGCGTTGATGGCGTCGTAATGCCTGATGTGTGGATCGGCTGTACCGAAAATAGCCAACCTACAAGCTCACAACACATCTGTTGTGAGCTTGTAGATCAGCAATTTTTTCAGCATGACACCCATAGGCATGCAGCATGACACTATCCGTTCCTCCCTCTCCGGCCCCCCCACTCCATCTGCTCCAACTGCCATCCCACAGTCTGGGGCCTCCCAGCCTCTCTGCTGCTTTTCTCCCACCACGCAGCAAGAGGTTGAGGACACCATCAGCCGGATGAAGCCTTCCACATGCACCCTGGACCCCTTTCCCACAGCCCTGGTCAAATTACACATCCAAGCCATAAGCCCCCTGATCACCAAAGCAATAAACCACTCCCTACAGTCCGGTCACGTTCCATCAGCTCTAAAAACGGCCATTATCACTCCCCTCCTCAAAAAACCCACCTTAGACCCGGACGTTCTCGCAAATTACAGGCCCATCTCTAACCTACCATTCCTCTCCAAAGTGTTGGAAAAAATAGTCGCCATCCAACTGCAACACCACCTCAACAACAACAACATCTCCGAAAAATTTCAGTCTGGTTTCCGCTCCGCTCACAGTACTGAAACAGCACTGGTCAGGGTCACCAACGACATCCTCACTGCTTCTGACAATGGCTCCCCCTCCCTCCTCATCCTTCTGGACCTCACTGCAGCTTTTGACACTGTTGATCACACCATCCTCCTCAATCGTCTCCACTCCACCATCGGACTCTGTGACACCTCCCTGGACTGGTTCCGGTCCTACCTGACCGGAAGGACTGAGTGTGTCTCCATGGGAGGTGCTCATTCCCCCACCCAACCCGTCACTTGTGGTGTACCCCAAGGATCCGTGCTTGGCCCCACCCTATTCACCCTGTATATGCTCCCCCTCGGCCGTGTCATCAGCAGGCATGGACTATCATTCCATTGCTATGCTGATGACACACAGCTCTACATAAAAATGGACCCCCCCTGTCCCCCCCACTCTGCAGTCCCACTGTCATCCCCGTCACCATCACCTTCATCCACAATCACCATCTGCCTGGAGGAGATAAAGGCGTGGATGAAACAAAACTTTCTACAACTCAACAGCTCCAAAACCGAGGCCATTCTCATCGGCACCCCACACCAAGTTAAATCATCCCCCATAACAAGCATCACCTTCACCGGCCAGGACCTTCCCCTCTCATCAGTTGTCACCAACCTGGGCGTCAAAATGGACCCCTGCCTCAACTATGAGACCCACATCAAACACCTCTGCAAAACATCCTTCTTCCACCTTAGAAATATAGCTAAACTCCGCCCCACCCTCACTCTTCCTGACGCCGAAAAGTTGGTCCACGCCTTTGTCTCCTCCAGGTTGGACTACTGTAATGCACTTCTCGTCGGGATCCCTTGCAAGAGCCTTCAAAAGCTCCAATACGTACAGAACAGCGCTGCTAGGATCCTGACGAGAGTGCGCAAATACGAGCACATCACCCCCATTCTCAAATCACTGCACTGGCTTCCCATCTCCTCCCGGACAGAATTCAAAATCACCCTGTTAACACACCAGTGTATCTACGGAAATGCCCCCCCCTACCTCAAGGAATTGATTGAACCACAAACCGCCACCCGCAGCCTCCGCTCCGGAAATACCAACAAGCTGAAGGAACGGCACACCAACCTCCGCACTATGGGAGATCGAGCTTTCTGTGCAGCTGCCCCCCGGCTGTGGAACTCACTCCCAGACCATCTCAGAGCTCCTCAACCTGTGAACACTTTTAAGAGAGCACTAAAAACCTACCATTTTAACAAAGCATTTGGTTAGCTTTTTAAGCCGGTTTTAATAACCCTGTCTCTCCTTTTTAAACGTGTTTTAAACTTGTTTTAACCTGTTTATACTTTTTGATTCTTGCAAATGGTTTCTTTATCTTGTTTTATTATGTACTGTAGCACTTTGAGGTTTGTTTCAAATGTAAAGTGCAATACAAATAAAATGTATTATTATTATTATTATTATAGGCAGCCAAGCATAAAATGACTTCTTAGTTCTACTGGATTTTGGTCTAGTTTTTATTTGTTGACGAAACTGTCAGTATATTTAGTCATAGTTTTTGTCATCATAGCCTAGTTTTAATTTAGTTTTTGTTTAGTTTTCAGCAGTGAAACAAGCTAGAGGCCTATTAGTAGTTGACACATTCTTCGTCATAGTCATAGTCAACACAATTAATACCGTATACCGTCTTTAAGTACAATTTTGATGTTCGCTTATTTTCCTTTAGAATTAACATTATTGTTGGTATTAGTTCATATTAATCACTTCAACCCTAGCATCCATATTCTGGGGGAAAAGTTAGCCTCAAAATAGCCGATGTGCAAAGCTCACATTGCGTCGCAACGCAATGCGCTGTGCGCTTGTAGATCGGCTATTTTTGGTGAACAGATTTGGTGCAGACGGGGGGAAAAAAGCGGTCCAAGTACTGTTGTAACCCAGTACCTTTTTAGCAAGAAGTTAAGAGGTATTTAACCACTTAAACCCCAGCATCCGTCAAGCGCACAACGGGGTGTGAGCTTGACGCTCTGCTATTTTCAGCAAAAGCTTTTCCCCAGAAATAACAGAAAACAGAGAAGACCCTAGCATACAGCCCTGAGGGACTCCGGTCGACCATATGGGGTTTAAGTGGTTAAGAGGTTAAATACCTGTTCCTTGGTAGTACTTGGTACAGCAGTAGTACATACTGTATTAAATACCTGTTCCTTGGTAGTACTTGGTACAGCAGTAGTACATACTGTATTAAATACCTGTTCCTTGGTAGTACTTGGTACAGCAGTAGTACATACTGTATTAAATACCTGTTCCTTGGTAGTACTTGGTACAGCAGTAGTACATACTGTATTAAATACCTGTTCCTTGGTAGTACTTGGTACAGCAGTAGTACATACTGTATTAAATACCTGTTCCTTGGTAGTACTTGGTACAGCAGTAGTACATACTGTATTAAATACCTGTTCCTTGGTAGTACTTGGTACTGCAGTAGTACATACTGTATTAAATACCTGTTCCTTGGTAGTACTTGGTACAGCAGTAGTACATACTGTACTAAATACCTGTTCCTTGGTAGCACTTGGTACAGCAGTAGTACATACTGTATTAAATACCTGTTCCTTGGTAGCACTTGGTACAGCAGTAGTACATACTGTATTAAATACCTGTTCCTTTGTAGTACTTGGTGCAGTTGCCATAGATGATGTCTTCTTGTTTGATGTCAAACTGTGGAAGCTGGATCTCATCCATCTGAACTGGATCCGACTGCCAGTCGAAGACCAGATCACTGGTGGTATAACCAACTACAAATATATACATACATATATACATTAATATCCATTAATATACTGCCATATGGAGACTAGGGGTGGGACGATATATCGATATATCGATATATCGCGATACTTTCTCCCGCGATAAATACTTTTTTTTAAAGTTTGTGATACGTTGTTTGTCCTACTCTGTATTTGTGTAATGATGATTTTGAACTGTTTGGTGCTATTTTATGTGTTTATGAATTGAATACAAGGACTATCGTGATATATCGTTGGTGAATTTTCATGCAATATATCGTGATATCGCAATATATCGATATTTTCAGATATCGTGATATATCGTTGGTGAAATTTCTTGCAATATATATCGAATATCGTGATATCGCAATATATCAAACATCGTCGAATATCGTGATATATATTGTTATCGTGGGCCTAATATCGTGATATATATCGTATCGTGAGGTACCCATATCGTCCCACCCCTAATGGAGATTAGTGGTGGTATAACCCACTACAAATATTATACATGAATATATACATTATTATCCATTATACAACAGGTAGTTCAGACAAAGCAATCCATTTGGTTGAAATAGGCTATCTACCCGTGCTCAAACGAGCATGACAGCACGCCTAATCAATATACAAAAAACAGCTGTGCTCATCAGACTCGCAGAGTGCGTGATAATGAAATGCAGCGGAATTCTGCCAAGACCCGGAAAAGACGCGCTATGATTGGCCAGTAGTCACTTTGAGTGGCAGTTGGGGCAAACGAGTCGCCCCAAAACATGATTTACAATTCTGTGCCTATTGGTACATAAATCGGACCGCGCTGAGTAGGCTCAAGCGAACTTCGAGCGAAAACGCTCGGCACGGCAACTCGCTCGCTTTAGCTCGCTTGGTGGTGCCTCTGGTGGTTCGCTTAAAGGAGAAATCCGGACATTTTAAGTGTTATCTTTGATGTGTCGTTACTCACCAACCGACATAGAAAGTGGCGTTGATTTTTTCCAGCGATTCCCCTGTCGTCATTTTTTCGACCCCCTCCGTTGGCATAATGGGAGCGCGTGGCTAAGGGAAATTCGTCTATTATAACCGATGCAAAGTTATTTTTTTCTCTACTACTACTCATTGTAGACTCTCATGATACTCAAACATGCACTGAAAGTCCCTGAGAAGCTATCGCTAATGCCGAACGAGCTAACGTTGTTTGCTTATTTCTCTGCCTGGCAACACCGAGTTGCCAGGTTCTGGGAGAGAAACAAGCAACCAGCGTTAGCTCGTTCGGCATTAGCGATAGCTTCTCAGGGACTTTCAGTAGTAGTAGAGAAAAAAATAACTTTGCATCGGTTATAATAGACGAATTTCCCTTAGCCACGCGCTCCCATTATGCCAACGGAGGGGGTCGAAAAAATGACGACAGGGGAATCGCTGGAAAAAATCAACGCCACTTTCTACGTCGGTAGGTGAGTAACGACACATCAAAGATAACACTTAAAATTTCCGGGTTTCTCCTTTAAGACGGTAAGTCTCTGTCACAGTCCAAAACTATATTTTGTCGGCAAAAAAAATGTGTCCACGGTGGGCTGGGGTTGGTAGTCGAATACTCAGCGAGGTACGCAGTCCATTCAATAAATCAGGGTTTTGGGCTGTGTTAGAATGTGACAACGCAGTCCCGCCCTCTAGATATATCATGGGGCCATCACATGTCTCGTCATTGGCTCCTCCCCCCTGAGGAAGGTGGCGAGGTTCGGCT
>NC_137604.1:5476765-5534265 GCF_963280865.1 Gymnoscopelus braueri | reverse complement strand
AGTTACTTCAGAACCATGGACAGCAGATAGTTACTTCAGAACCATAGACAGCAGCTATAGTTACTATAGAACCATGGACAGCAGATAGTTACTTCAGAACCATGGATAGCAGCTACAGTTACTATAGAACCATGGACAGCAGCTACAGTTACTTCAGAACCATAGACAGCAGCTATAGTTACTATAGAATCATGGACAGCAGATAGTTACTTCAGAACCATGGATAGCAGCTACAGTTACTATAGAACCATGGACAGCAGCTACAGATACTTCAGAACTATGGACAGCAGCTACAGATACTTCAGAACCATGGACAGCAGCTACAGTTACTTCAAAACTATGGACAGCAGCAACAGTTACTTCACTAAGTACATTTACTCAAGTACCTTACTTAAGTACAATTTTGATGTATAAGTACTAAGTACTTGAGTATTCCAATACTTCTACTCCACTACATTTCAGAGGCAAATATTGTACTTTTATTCCACCTAAATGATTAGTTACCAGTTACTTTGTAGATTTAGATTATTATCATAAAACATACATTAACCACTTCAGCCCTATATACATTTCGTCCATTTGACGAATCTACAAGCTCACAATGCATCGTGATGTGACGCATTGTGAGCTTGTAGATCTGCTATTTCCAAATATGTGTATACATTTGAAAACATAAAATGGGACATTCTGCATAATGAGTGCTTTTACTTTTGGTACTTTAAGTACATTTTTATACCAATACTTTTGTACTTTTACTCAAATACATTTTGAGTTCCGGACTTTTACTTGTAACGGAGTATTTCTAGCCTGGTATCCAGCCTGCTTCGCTACGTTCGGCGGACTTTTTTTTCTTTCTTTTTTTTGCTTCTCAGTCTGGAAAGCCTCCTATCTCCAAGGGAGGCGGGACATGCCAAAAGGTTCGAGTCGAACCTGGGGCTTCTGATTGGTCTGTGGTGCGGGGCGGGACCAAAAAAACAGTGTGATCGTTGTGATTCGTCATTCGTTTGAACAACATCCAATCAGCAACGACGTTGCCCAACGTAACATATGTAGTTCCAGAGTAGTTCTGCAAAACCTCCCAATGGGAGGCTTTCCAGACTGAGAAGCGAAGAGAGAAAATAAAGTTCGCCGAACGTATCGAAGCAGGCTGGATCCCAGGCTAGAGTATTTCTACATTGCAGTATTCATACTTTTACTTAAGTAAACAGTTTGAGTACTTTTTCCACCACTGCTGACGAGGCACAACATTGCTCTAATCCGCACTAAACTTGGCACAAACATTGTTCAGGGGTCTGCCATGACACAATAGTCACACCAGGAGCCACAGGCGGTGCGCTGTTGCTCCAATCCGCACCAAACTTGGCACAGACAACGTTCAGGGGTCTGCCATGACACAATAGTCACACCAGGGGCCAAACGTGGCCCCCCAAGGGCTATATCAGCCCTGGGGGACACAGGCCACCATTGATCCAATCCTCACCAAACGTTGCACAAACATTGTTCAGTGAGAATAATCACACCAGGGGCCACATCAGGGGGTCCGGGGGTCACAGGCACACTTGGCACAAACACTGTTCAGGGGTTCTGCCATGAAAATTAGTGACCATTGCTCCAATCAGAGCGATAATACGTCCACAAATCTAGGACTTCAACAATGACGGCACACGCATGCACGCACACACACACACGTACACACGCACACGCACACGCACACCACGCACACGCACACGCACACGCACACGCACACGCACACGCACACGCTCACACTCACACTCACTCTCACGGAAAAACATCAGGAGCCAGTTGCACCACCTTCACACATAAGTTCAAACTTAGCCTAGTTATAGCTTAAATGGCTTTTAAAAAAGCCATTTGACCCATTTAGCCTGGAAAGTATCTGTGTCATTTTAGATTTATTTGGCTATTAAAAAATAGCAGATCTACAAGCTCATAGCGCGGCACTCGGTGCCGCGCTATGAGCTTGTAGATCTGCTTGAGTTTGAACTTAGTGTGAGGTGGAGCAACTGGCCACTGCAGAATACTCGATAGTGGTTGTCAGTCTGTTATTTGTGTATAACACACCACCTCTCCCTACACTCCGCTGGCATGATGGAAGCTGATGCAACATCTCTGAAACAATAGTGTACGCCACATTGTTGCATTTGTTCATAAATAGCTGTGTTATGAGGATGTACAATGAGTCATGTTACTGGAAATCAACCCAGTTACTATAATTATAGTAGTGTGTGTTTGTGCGTGTGTGTGTAGCGTGTGCGTGTGTGTGTGCGTGTGCGTGTGTGTGTGCACGCGCGCGCGGCGTGTGTGTGTGTGCGTGTGCGTGTGTGTTTTCTGCTTGGAAAGTGGTTCCAGTGCGGGACATATGGTCGTATCGTAGCTTGCAGCGCGTCAGGCCTAGTAAATCAAACACACACACACCTCCTGCTCTCTCTCTCTCTCTCTCTCTCTCTCTCTCTCTCTCTCTCTCTCTCTCTCTCTCTCTCTCTCTCTCTCTCTCTCTCTCTCTCTCTCTCCTCTCTCTCTCTCTCTCTCTCTCTCTCTCTCTCTCTCTCTCTCTCTCTCTCTCTCTCCCTCCCTCTCTCTCTCTCCATCCCTCCCCCTCTCCTCCCTCGACTCCCCCTCTGTCTCTCGTCCATCCATCTCTCTCTCTATCCCTCGCTCCCCTCCTCTCTCTCTGCCTTTGTATCTCTCTCTATGTCTTTCTCTCCCTCCCTCCCCTCCCCTCTCTCTCTCCCTCCCCTCTGCCTCTCTATCTCTCTCGTCCATCCCTCTTATCCATCCATCCATCCCCCCTCTCTCTCTCTATCCCTCACTGCCACCTCTCTCTCTCCCTTCGTATCTATCTCTATAAATCTCTCTAGCCCCCCCCCTTCCTCTCCCCTTCTCTCTCCCTCCCTCCCCCCCTCTCTCCATCCCCCTCTCCCTCGGACCCCCCCCCCTCCCCCTCTCTCTCTCTCTCTCTCTCTCTCTCTCTCTCTCTCCTCTCTCTCTCTCTCTCTCTCTCTCTCTCTCATCTCTCTCTCTCTCTCTCTCTCTCTCTCTCCCCTCTCTCTCTCCCTCTCTCTCTCTCTCTCTCTCTCTCTCTCAGACTATAGGTCTCTCTGTGTGTAGGCTATATTGCACTTTCACTCTGTCACGTTAACACATGGCCTCACCAGTGTTGCCAGATTCCTGTGAGACAAACAAGCAACCAGGTCTAGGAAAACCAGCCCAAAAGAAGCGACAATGGGCCACATGAGCACTTTAACATAATACATCAGCTATTTGAAAATAGCAGATCTACAAGCTCACAACGCGTCGCGATGCGACGCCGTTGTGAGCTTGTAGATCGGCTATTTTCAAATAAAATCTTTCGGGCAAATTATTATAATACGCAGATTCTGGCAACCCTGGGCATCACCACAACCCAAGACATTATGCAACCCGAGTGCAACCAACTACTGGTTATCTAGAGAGGCTAATGGGGGGAAACAACGGTCTGTGACAGTGACAGTGTGACAGACCTATACCTCCAGAGTTGTTGCATGGTGTTCTTACCTTTAAAGTTGGGTCTGATCCGAGCGTTCGTACGTCATCATCAGACGTTGGATGATGTTGGAGGTGGAGTTGTCGGGGACCTTGCCATGTCTTCCGGGGGCAATGTCGCTGCTCAGAGAAAACACAAGGCCTGAATCGTCCTCTGTCGGGTGGAGTATCTCGTATCTCCAAAACTTTTTCAGGATTCAAATTAAAAGAGAAGCAGATCTACAAGCTGCTACTTTTTGATTTGCTAAAAACAAAACAAAACCAAAAGAAAAGTTAGAATATGGAGATAAGAGGTTTCTGCCCGACAGCAACGAAATGTTAGAAATCAACCCGACGCAAACCTGAGGCGCTATAAACAGGCTGCTTCACGTTTTGGCGTATAACTCTTAAAGACAGGGTGCCGTGATTTTCAGTGATCCCCCCCCCCCTAAAACATAAAAGAATCACGATAAAAAAAATAATAGCCAAAGTATAAGATAATGGCTAAAGTGGTTCAAATCTAAAATGGACAGATGCTTTCCTGGTCTTACTGGGTTAACACCCTCTGTTTCCATGTGTTCTTGTTGGTCCGTAGAACTTTGTCATGTGACTTGGTGTTATAGTGCTCGATTCCCACCTGTTCTCTACGCCTGCTTTTGGAAACTTTGGTTGTTAAATAAACCTTTTGACTTGAACATTCCTGCCTTGCTCGTGTAACAGTGTTAATAAGTGTTATATAATTACACAAAATGTGATACAAATAAATGCTTCTACCTGACTTAATTCTCCATGGTTCATGTGTATAAGAATCCATAGTGCATTAGTGGTCACAGCTCCTTTAGTCCCCTCCTTCTGTCCCCTGTATAAATGCCCTGACACACCTCCACCTCTGCCTTGTGTATTTCCCGTGTTGGAACGAGGTGGGTGTCTTTTGTTGTTTTCTCTGCATAACAAAATGGGAATTGTACTTGCAAACGATTTATACAGTGTTTGTTTGGCTTTCTTGCGTTCTTGCGCTACAAAACCGAACTAACTGGAGACGTGTTGTATGTTATTTCTGTCAGGTATGTCGTATTATATTATCAATATCATATTGGCCTTGTGTATTTCCGTGTTGGAACGAGAGGTTGGAACGAGAGAGGAGTTCTTTGCACTACAAACCGAACCTAACCTGGAGACGTGTTGTATGTTAATTCTTGTCAGAATAAATGGAGATTGTCTCCAAAGACAGTTCTGGGTCCGTCTAGTCCATTCATCAACACATCGCAGAAATACAGACTACACCGGTTACACCCGTCTGCTTTTGAGTCCTGCTTGTTACTCATTCTGACACCTTGGGAAAATGCCTATAGGTTTGGTTAATACATGTATGGTTGCAGACAAGAAAATCTACAACATGTGTCACATCACATGCGGCCCAGATGGATGGGCATGGATTGAGATGGAGATGAGGTTGAATGTGAACCAGTGGCGGAAAGTAACTAAGTACATTTACTTAAGTACTGTACTCTTTCACTGCCAGAGTATACACAGAGTACAATAAACTCACCCACTGCCAGAGATTTTCGTGTTTTATAACCTTTTGAACTGGTCACCGAAAATGTAGATCCGTAATGATCCAATGTCGGATCGTGTGTGTAAACACAAACAGTGTCCATGGCCGATCAGCAGAGGAAAACATTTTCACCCGTGATGTAACTTTCCTTGTCGCAGGCACGCTGAAAACAGCATCTTTTGTCACAAATGCACGTCTTTCCCTCCTCCCCAACTGGTCACAGAATATTTATATACATTATGATCGCTTGTCAGACGGTTGGTAAACACAAAGGGGATCACTGTTCGTCGTGCAGAGGGAAAATGTAACCGGAACATCGCTTCCTTTGATAGAGCACGTTGAAACTACTGTGTCTCGCCGAATCCAGGGAAAAACAAATTAACTCATACAAGCGTTACCAGGAAACCAATAAACAGGAAGTGGACGGAGGCGGAAAACTTTGGATGACGTTATTTCCGTGTCCGTGTGAGTTACAGTGAAAGTGGTCACTCCGGATGATAGAGAACAGATCTTATATAAAACAATAAAAAAAATATTTGACGTATTAACGTGTCCATGGCAGGCTGGGCCTTGGCAGAATTCGACGCGTTAACGCGTCAATGGCAGGCAAAGAGATAGAGCTAGAGTTAGAGTTAAGTATGACATTGCTGCCTCTAGAGGGCACTATCCCCTTGGGTCACAACGGTATTTTTTGTATTGGATTTCCATAGGGTAATCTTAGATCGCGTCATATAAGTAATGTGTTCCAGAAATAAACTAATCAGTCTGTGATTGATTTTACTGGATATGAAGCATCAACTGATGGTGAAAATGTTCTAATTTATCCAAAGGGTAACACTTATTATTGTAATTTTTTCTCCAAACCCAGACGTCATCAAAGTCACATACTGTAGGCTACCAAAATCGTTGGGGTGGTTTTTTTTTTTTTTAAATACAATTCTTATAGGACACGACCCCCTACAATTATTATATTTGATGATGGGGACCCCCCCAAAATAATTTGAATTGGGGGCCCCCAAAATAATCGTATTTAAACTGACAAAATAATCATATGTTCAAATATGATTATTATTTGAACATGGGGACCCCCCCAAAATAATCATATTTGAACTGACAAAATAATCATTTTTCAACATGGGGACCCCCCAAAATAATCATATTTGAACTGGGGACCCCGCAAAATAATCATATTTGAACTGGGGACCCCGCAAAATAATCATATTTGAACTGACAAAATAATCATTTTTGAACATGGGGACCCCCCAAAATAATCATATTTGAACTGGGGACCCCCCAAAATAATCATATTTGAAATGGGGACCCCCCAAAATAATCATATTTTAACACGGGCCCCCCAAAATAATCATATTTTAACACGGGGGCCCCCCAGAATAATCATATTTGAAGACAGGGGCCCCCCAAATATTCATATTTTAACTGGGGACCCCCCATCCTGACAAGCACTTGACTTTGACTCTGTTCACAGATAAATATAGTGAAAAATAGCCAATCTACAAGCTCGCGAGGCGTTGTGAACTTGTAGATCAGCAATTTTCATTTATTTGGCCTCTTTCTTATACTGTTTGACAATTTGGCCAATGTTAGGTATTAAAACGGTCTTAAAAGTCCTTAAATTGTCACTATACTGTCATCTCTCCACAGGCTGAGGACCACTGCCCTATGGGACATCCAATACAAACATTCCCGCCGCGAGGCCCGTGACCCAGGGGCAGTGGGAGTGACGTCAGGACTGTGGTACTCTTTTATTGTTTTACTTTTTCCACACAGAACCAGGAGATAACATGCATACAAACTGGCTCAATAGCGCCCCGTGCCAAACAGGACAATGTGGTATTGCAGGTGAAAGTGCTTTATAAGCCAGAGAGAAGTTAGTTGGAATGAATATATCTGAGGTTAGATTTAGGCTCAAACCTTTTGAAAAACGTTTGAGGGACATAAACAATATGATATTAAATATATATATATATATTTTAATTCATGGTGTAGATCCTTTAATGCAGGTTAATATCGAACTACTGATATATTATTGATTTCAGCTGTTACAATTCCAAACATGCAAACATGACCCGCTTTAACTACTTCAGTCTATATTATTAGTTGAATGACTTTTTATGTCCAATGTATTTGTATTTAAGTTCATAACGTTAACTTTAAGTATAACTAAATGCATTGGAAATTCAGGATTCCAATTCAAAAATAGCAAAAAATAGCAGATCTACAAGCTCAAAACGCGTCGCACTGCAACACGTTTTGAGCTTCTGGATCAGCTATTTTTGCTACTTTTGTGTGACATACCAGAACAGCATTAACTCTTTGACTGCCAGAGTATTTTCATAAAGTACTCCCCCAGTGCCAGCAATTTTCGTGTTTTTTTATTTTTATATTTTGAATTTTTCTCATGAAAATAATTTAAAGACACATAATTTAAAGACCCAGCACAAATCCGCCACTAGAGAGCAGCACATGACAGCTTGATCAGGTCGTTGGGTTACTCTCACCCTTCTTGATAGATTAGACAGGGAAAAACATGAAAACGGATGTGACGTAGTCCCAGATTGTTTTGATCGGCCAAAATTACGATGTGATACACGACGGCGATGACTGATCGTCACCCAGACCATAGATTATAGAAGAGAACCTGTCCGTTTGTCCGTTATACCGTGTGAAAAACCGTTTGTTTACCTATTTTGGACGAAAATGACCGGGGAAAATAATAAAAATACGGAAACGGAATCCAGGTCATGAAACCGGATGCAAATGTCCGTGAAGTAAGTGGAACTCGAAAATAACATTGAATATTAAGCAGCATAGCGCAATCAGAGATTAAACAATGAACGCGCGTCCAGCGCGTCGAACGCGTCGACGGCCAACTGGACAAAGTAGCACTTGACACGTTATCGCGTCGTCCGCAGTCAAAGACTTAATTTACGAAAAAAGAAAAAAAATGTGGAGATAAGAGGTTTCGGTCCGACAGCAACGATAATGCAACGTGGCCCCCTGGAGTGAGTATGGAAATATAGTGGCCCTCTCCATCATCAAAGTTGCATCACCCCCGCTATAGGGGGTGGCAATCACCATCCCCTGAGACCCCAAATGACACCCCTGCACTGTCCCCGTGTGGATCCTGAGATGCATAATGATTCAAAGGCAACGGCAGGATCTTTCACAACGTAAGCACAGCAATGCACACGTGCAGGGAAACCACCAGCAGTGGGAAAAGTACTCCATTTTTTTTTTACTTAAGTAAAAGTATCAATACTGCGATGTAGAAATACTCTGTTACAAGTAAAAGTCCGGAGTAAATGTACACAAGTATTGGTAATTGAAGTACCAAAAGTAGAAAGTACTCATTATGCAGAACGTCCCGTTTCACAAGTTACAACATGTATTTAAAATATTTTGAAAATAGCAGATCTACAAGCTCACAATGCGTCACTAAGTGACGCATTGTGAGCTTGTAGATCGGCTATTTTCAAGTGGCCGAAATGTATATAGGGCTGAAGTGGTTAATGTATGTTTTGTAATAATAATCAAAATCTACAAAGTAACTTAGTTACAATATTTGCCTCTGAGATGGAGTGGAGTAGAAGTGAAGGTATTGAACATTGGACATACTCAGGTAAAGTACAAATACCTCAACACTGCACTTAAGTACAGTACTTAAGTAAATGTACTTAGTTACTTTCCACCAGTGGAATCCACCACAGCCCACATCCTGTCCATGCATCGAGTAGTTCCTGGATGAATTGCAACGCCCCCGATGCATCACAGTGATGGATTACACACTGCGACCACAGCAACCACTTCAGCTCTGGGACTTGTTCTAATCACACAGGCTTTAAGAGGTTTTTACTCAACAATGACATTCTACTTATACAGGCTTACGGGATATGAGCTATAAGACCTGGCCATGTTTTAGAATATTATGCTGACGATAAGAAAAAAATAAACATAATTGTGTTGGGTTACATTAAAATATTCTGGCAATTTTATAAAGGCCCTAGAGCATCAGTGCATGTATGCCAAACACCATGATGGTCAGCCATATAGGAATAGCAGTGGCGGCAATTTTCGGGTTCCACAAAAAAAAAGCCAATGCATTTTTCCGATTCCATGATTCACCAGGGTCCTGGTGAATCATGACCATAAAAACATTTGATTCTGTGAAAAATCTGTATTTAATATTTTAATTATATGATATACTATATTTAATAAATACCCTTTGTTTTATGGCATTGGCTTTCTTTGAGAGGAACCAGAAAATGGCCGCCACTGCTATGCCTTATTATGCTAAGACTCCCTTAATTAACCCTTAACTCCCTTAATTAACTCCGTTAATCCAATTAACCACTCTAAACCCACATAATTTGTTGTACATCACATAGCAAAAAATAGTAGATCTACAAGCTCACAATGTGTCACCTTGACACACAAAGTTTGCAGATCTGTGATTTTTCACTGAATATTTGCCTATAGTCTCACTGAGTGTTCACCTATTTGTTTTACACATACTTGCCTGTTTTCAACCAAATGTTTGCCTAACGTGACCAGAAAAGGCACGCTAGGTGACTTGGTGACACTGTTCCCATCGGATTAACTGATCTGGAATACAAAATGCTGTGTAAGCTGTTATGTAAGACTGTATCCAATTTGCATAAAGTCTCTAACAGTAGCCTGAAAGAGCGAGCCCTATCGATGGTCTTGAAGGGCGGATCCAAACCCAGGCGGTTGGATTCCAGCGCCGCTTCCTATTGCTTCACCAATTTATGTCCCTGCCTCCCCTCCTACTTTTACTTTTGGTACTTTAAGTACATTTTGATACCAATGCTTTTGTACTTTTACTCAAGTACATTTTTAATTCCGGACTTTGACTTGTAACAGAGTACTTCTACATTGCCGTATCAATACTTTTACTTAAGTAAAACATTTGAGTACTTTTTCCACCACTGCCGACAACTAGAAACCAGCTATATTCAACAATAAAGAACAAAGCTGTTAGGAAATACATTTCAGATAATGCATGATCTATCACCTTATTACATTTTCACCAATAGTATACATGACCTTGACCACTACAGTACAGTACATTCACTCTGTCCTCCTTATTTAGGGCCTGTCGTTGTAGGCCACACATGATCATAATCATAAATAGCCTATTATGCCTATATTACTACTCTCCTATCCGTGGTCTTTTGATGGTAAAATATCAGATCTACTGTACAAGCTCAAGCCGGTATAGGCTAGCCAGCATTACACCTCAGGTAGTTTATAGGCCTGAGTATCTCGCCTCCTTAAAATGAATAATCAGAGTCATATTATACATCTCTGCCGTCGGGCAGAAATCGGCTATGTCCAAAATATACACTTTTTAGGAAATGGAAAAAAAAAAACATGTTTTTAGAACAACAATTACTGCCCTCATCAAAGTTAGTGACAGCCGGAATGTAGACGGCGTCCGGGAGCAGTATGGGTTAACGCCACAGCCTGTGTCTTCCGTGAGGAAGAAGCCCAACGAATCCACGGTGAGGCCTTTAGGAGGACCATTCAAGCAAGCCGCAAGTGGAGCCTGCAGTACCACCACGGCCCAAGGAACCATCACGCCAGAAGGAAATGTTTGGATCGGGGCGGTGCAGCGGATCTGGCACAGCGCTCAGGTCCTGGACCTGGTGAGGACGAAGGAGGAGCCCGGCCAGGAAGAGCCTATAGTCCCTAGCCTGGTAAACCCTCCCTCCGGAAATCTCAATTCCATTTCATTTCAGGAGTGAGTCTGGCATGATCCGCCTTTCTGCAATATTGGCTCTGTATGCCAAACGGCCGGGCCTATCAGCGTCGTCGCTCATTGTTCTGTGATTGACAGCTTACGTTGGCCAATCAGGTGGCGAGTTCGAGTGAGCCCAAAACACGAACGGCAGCCATCTTTTTCTTGTGCGGCCAATTCTCCGCTATTTTTTTACTTCAAAAAGCTCTCTAACTTCTATTTTGAGGCACGGGAATTTACTTATAAGATATCGTTTGATAGAATTTAGTTGTTTAACTTCATATATGTGGTCAATTAATCATGACAAAGCCTATTTAAAAAAAAAAAAATTAGAGAACCGGTAGGGGGCGGGCAGTGACACCATTGTACCCGAAAAAGGCAACCCATTTTGGGTATGGCTGTCTCAAAAGTCCCGTCGCGTCACATTAAGACTGGTGAACTGCTGATTGGCTGAAGGGGAAAAATTATCATTGGCTGAAGGGGTTGTCAGTCAACGGTATTACTCCCGCCCAACTCCAGCACAGCCAATATTGCAGACAGGCGGATCAGGCCAGACTCACTCCTGAAATCAAATGGAAATTAGATTTCCGGAGGGAGGGGTTTACCAGGCTATATAGTCCCTCCATGTGAGAGAGCCTCCCCGAGTCCCGGCAGAGTAGTTCCGGAGAAGCGGACTGAGTGGCCCTGTCTTGCCCTAAGAGCACTTGACCGTGGGTATAGCTACTGGGACGTATAAGTCGGGGCTTGATCAACCCCGGCTGGGTCACCTGGGCGAGGGTGACCGCCCGATGACCCCAGGCTACAACACTAATGATACGTCCCAGGTGCATCCATGTGATGTTTTTTTTTTGAGTATGGTGACTTTATATATTGTTACTTGAATGTGTCCTCATATTATCATCACTTTACCCAAAACACAGCTCAAGTGGAGTTAGGAGGTTTTTGAACCATTCATGTGGAGACTTCGTCATTCTAATCAATCAAGAAAAAAACAACTATCTCCAAAGCTGGAGTTGGGTGGTTTAGTCAGAAAAGCTTTTTAATGCTTTTCATTGGTTTAATATTTGTAAAACAGCAGACACAGACGTAAAGGGTGTTCAATAGAACTAGATTTAATAGAACTGATTTATCCAAATAAAATGGATTTCTGCCAGACAGTAACATTATGCAGCCCTATTGCATGTGTCTTACAGCACCACTGTCACAGAGCTCTCTCTCTCTCTCTCTCTCTCCTCTCTCTCTCTCCTCTCTTCTCTCTCCTCTCTCTCTTCTCTCTCTCTCTCTCTCTCTCTCTCTCTCTCTCCTCTCTCTCTCAATCTCTCTCTCTCTCTCTCTCTCTCTCTCTCTCTCTCTCTCTCTCTCTCTCTCTCCCCCCCCTCCCCCTCCTCTCTCCCCCCCCTCCCCCTCCCTCTCCCCCCCCACCCCTCTCCTCCCTCAGTGTGTGGGCTCCAACATGCTCGGTGCAGTGGATGGAAGTACTTTTTACTCAAGTAAAAGTATCAATACCCTATTGCAGAAATAATCTTTTACAAATACAAGTTGGAAATTCCAAATGTACTTTCGAAATGTATAAAATGTATAAAAATCCCTTTTGGAAATACTCAAGTAAATAAATAAACACCTCAAACTTAAGTACAGTACTCAGTACATGTACTTAGTTACTTTTCACCCGTTGGCTTGGTGCCACTGTTTACAGATTGTATCAGTGAGGACACTCACATAAAAACCATAACAGTCAGAGGCATAGTTATCATGCTTGGTATGAATGACCCTTTAGACGGACGGACGGACGGACAACAGCTGTCCTTACCCAGTGGTGTAATGTACTATGTACATTTACTCAAGTACTGTACTTAAGTACAATTTTGAGGTACTTTTACTTGACTGGAGTATTACCAATTGTCTATACTTTTACTTCTGCTCCACTACATCTCAGAGGCAAATATTGTACTTTTACTCCACTACAATTATTTGAAAACTTTAGTTACTAGTTACTTTGCAGATATACATTATTACATTATAAAACATTAACCACTTTAGCCCTATTTTATACCTAGGCTATTTGAAATAGCAGATCTAAAAAACTACTTTTCAAACATTTTAGCACTTTTTCTTTTGGTACTTTTACTCAAGTACATTTTTAATTCTGGACTTTTACTTGTAACAGAGTATGTCTACATTGCGGTATTGATACTTTTACTTAAGTAAAAACATTTGAGTACTTTTTCCACCACTTCCTATACCTCTGATTTATACAAGTAGTAGTTGCACGCCCGTTTTAGCAAACCGGAAATAGCAGATCTACAAGCTCACAATGTGTTGCGTTGCGTTGCAATGCACAGTGAGCGTGCATGTGGATCTGTATTGTGTGGTGCATGACACCCACACGCTACTAAATATAACTCAGGTGATCATCCGGCCCCTCAGGCTATAGCAGGGCAGGAACATATTAATAGAAAGATGGTCCATGTTCATGTCGTTGCAGTCAGATAGAATCCTTCTATGTCCAAAAGGCGTTTTCAGGAAATGGAAGAAAATAACCACTGGTGCAAAAAGTACCCAAATGTTTTACTTAAGTAAAAGTATCAATACTGCAATGTAAGAAGTACTCTGTTACTCAAGTAAAAGTCTGGAATAAAAAATGCACTTGAGTAAAAGTACAAAAGTGTTGGTATCAAAATGTACTTAAAGTACCTAAAGTAAAAGTACTCAAATGTTTGAAAATAGCAGATCTACAAGCTCGTAGGTCATGGAAAAGCTTGTAGATCGCCTATTTTCAAATAGCCAAGGCATAACATAGGGCTAAAGTGGTTAATGTATGTTTTTATAATGTAATAATTTACATCCACAAAGTAACTAGTAACTAAAGTTTTCAAATAATTGTAGTGGAGTAAAAGTACAATACGTGCCTCTGAGATGTAGTGAAGTAGAAGTAAAAGTATAGACAATTGGAAATACTCCAGTCAAGTAAAAGTACCTCAAAATTGTACTTAAGATACAGTACTTGAGTAAATGTACTTAGTTACTTTGCACCACCGGAAAGAACCTGTGTTCCAATAGATCCAATGTAGTTATTATTTAGTCACACACTCTTGTTAATACCTTTCATTGGTTCAATATGTATAAAACCCACAGACACACTTTCACTGAAAACAAATGTTCCAAAATAGCAAAATATAGCTCACAACGTGTCGCGTTGTGACACGTTGTGAGCTTGAAGATTGGCATTTTTTGCTACATCTGTGTGACATTGAAGTAGGGCGTTAATTCACAAAAAATAACACCAAAAGTTGAAATATGGAGATTTCTGCCCGACAGCAAGAAATATGATGGGTAATAACACAGGTAAGATCCTTCAATGGGATTACACCCTCTTATTGCCGCTTGAGGCTATATTGTTGAAATCCCAACGGTCTTTCACCTGCAGACTGTCTCTTTAATTGTCTCATATATAATGTAATATATTGTGGGTGATGGTGGAAACCTTGTATGTCCCCAAAAAAATAATAACATAAACATGTGAAAACTCGGAGATGCAAGGTTTCTACCCGACAACAGCGATATAGCCTATGGATGAGCGGGGTGACCTGGGACTCGCTGTGTACACGCTGAAGCACAGACAGAGCTGTGAGCCTAGTGACACCCGCTGTATCATCTCCCTCCGTCTGCCCTCGGAGCTCAATTATATTTAGTCACACCAGGCACATGGGGTTATTATAAATGAGGTTTCGCTCTGCTGTCTCCCATGCGCCGGGCTCCCTTTCCACAGCACCATGCAAAGGAGACTACGCACTACACTGGAGACTGAACAATGGAGACTACGCACTACACTGGAGACTGAACAATGGAGACTACGCACTACACTGTAGACTGAACAATGGAGACTACGCACTACACTGTAGACTGAACAATGGAATGTACACTAGACTGTAGACTGAACAATGGGAGACTGCACACTAGACTTTAGACTGAACAATGGAATGTACACTAGACTGTAGACTGAACAATGGAGACTGCACACTAGACCTGTAGACTGAACAATGGAATGTACACTAGACTGTAGACTGAACAATGGAGACTGCACACTAGACTGTAGACTGAACAATGGAATGTACACTAGACTTTAGACTGAACAATGGAGACTGCACACTAGACTGTAGACTGAACAATAATACTACAATACTAGATAGTATACAATAATACTAGGATACTACAGACTATAGAGTACAGAAGTCCTGACATCACTCGTTCATCCCCTGGGTCGTAGAAGTAATTTCTCTATGGAGAATAACATTGGGGTCATCATAGAATGGTCTCATAGAATTGTGGTCCAAAAATAAACAAACTGTCTCGGCGATATTGTCAGGGAGGAGGTTCTGTATCGTTTATGATAGTCAGTCACTTATATTTGATACAGTCTGTTTCTGGCGAAAATTTTACTAATTCGGCGGAAGTAACATTAACGTTTTCTCACCGTCAGTTGATGCTTCATATCCATAATAGTAAAACCTCCGGGGTCATTGTTTATTTGACGCGATATTAAAGACGTCTATGGGGATTCAGAATGGGGGTGGAAAACCGCGAACCAGGTAGACAAACCTAGGATGTGTAAATTACGTCAGACGTGCTCTATAGCAGGTAACACAGTGAATACTACAGACTATAGCAGGTAACACAGTGAATGCTACAGACTATAGCAGGTAACACAGTGAATACTACAGACTATAGCAGGTAACACAGTGAATACTACAGACTATAGCAGGTAACACAGTGAATACTACAGACTATAGCAGGTAACACAGTGAATGCTACAGACTATAGCAGTAACACAGTGAATGCTACTGACTATAGCAGGTAACACAGTGAATACTACAGACTATAGCAGGTAACACAGTGAATACTACAGACTATAGCAGGTAACACAGTGAATGCTACAGACTATAGCAGGTAACACAGTGAATACTACAGACTATAGCAGGTAACACAGTGAATGCTACAGACTATAAGCAGGTAACACAGTGAATGCTACAGACTATAGCAGGTAACACAGTGAATACTACAGACTATAGCAGGTAACACAGTGAATGCTACAGACTATAGCAGGTAACACAGTGAATACTACAGACTATAGCAGGTAACACAGTGAATGCTACAGACTATAGCAGGTAACACAGTGAATGCTACAGACTATAGCAGGTAACACAGTGAATACTACAGACTATAGCAGGTAACACAGTGAATGCTACAGACTATAGCAGGTAACACAGTGAATACTACAGACTATAGCAGAGTAACACAGTGAATGCTACAGACTATAGCAGGTAACACAGTGAATACTACAGACTATAGCAGGTAACACAGTGAATGCTACAGACTATAGCAGGTAACACAGTGAATGCTACATACTATAGCAGGTAACACAGTGAATGCTACAGACTATAGCAGGTAACACAGTGAATGCTACAGGACTATAGCAGGTAACACAGTGAATGCTACAGACTATAGCAGGTAACACAGTGAATGCTACAGACTATAGCAGGTAACACAGTGAATACTACAGACTATAGCAGGTAACACAGTGAATACTACAGACTATAGCAGGTAACACAAGTGAATGCTACAGACTATAGCAGGTAACAAAGTGAATACTACAGACTATAGCAGGTAACACAGTGAATGCTACAGACTATAGCAGGTAACACAGTGAATGCTACAGACTATAGCAGGTAACACGGTGAAAACTACAGACTATAGCAGGTAACACAGTGAATACTACAGACTATAGCAGGTAACACAGTGAATACTACAGACTATAGCAGTTAACACAGTGAATACTACAGACTATAGCAGGTAACACAGTGAATACTACAGACTATAGCAGGTAACACAGTGAATGCTACAGACTATAGCAGGTAACACAGTGAATACTACAGACTATAGCAGGTAACACAGTGAATACTACAGACTATAGCAGGTAACACAGTGAATGCTACAGACTATAGCAGGTAACACAGTGAATACTACAGACTATAGCAGGTAACACAGTGAATGCCTACAGACTATAGCAGGTAACACAGTGAATGCTACAGACTATAGCAGGTAACACAGTGAATACTACAGACTATAGCAGGTAACACAGTGAATGCTACAGACTATAACAGGTAACACAGTGAATGCTACAGACTATAGCAGGTAACACAGTGAATACTACAGACTATAGCAGGTAACACAGTGAATGCTACAGACTATAGCAGGTAACACAGTGAATGCTACAGACTATAGCAGGTAACACAGTGAATGCTACAGACTATAGCAGGTAACACAGTGAATACTACAGACTATAGCAGGTAACACAGTGAATGCTACAGACTATAGCAGGTAACACAGTGAATACTACAGACTATAGCAGGTAACACAGTGAATATTACAGACTAGATAACAGGTAACATAGTGAACTCTACAGACTAGATAAGGCACGCCTGACTTTGTATATTGGTAGAGGAGCACACAGAGTGTGTGCTCATGAGTCTCACGCAGTTCCCCCCCCCCCCCCCCCGTTTTTTAAAATTAATTAATTTTTAATTTTTGCCCTCAAAACATTAGTCGGGTGTCTTCGCACGATTTCACATTGGCCACGTTAGCCACCTCAAGTCTGTTCATAACCAGCGGTGGAAAAAGTACTCACATGTTTTACTTAAGTAAAAGTATCAATACTGCAATGTAGAAATACTCCCTTACAAGTAAAAGTCTGGAATTCAAAATGTATTTGAGTAAAGGTACAAAAGTAAAAGTACTCCTTGTGAGTACTTTTACTCACAATTTACATCGCGATGCATCGTAGTTCGGCTATTTTCAAATGGCCGAAATGTATAGAGGGCTGAGATCTACAACAGAGTTTGTAGATCTGCTATTTTCAAAAGATGTTTATACATTTGAAAACTTGAAATGGGACATTCTGCATAATGAGTGCTTTTGCTTTTGATACTGTGAGTAAAGTGTATTCTTCTGTACTTTTACTCAACTACATATTGTACATACGGCACAGCGGCCAATTCTGCACGTTGATACATTCTGTACTCACCATAGATGTCCCTCCAACGTCCAAACATCTCCTAAATTCACCATTTCCAGTTGATAACATGCTATCTAAATTACATGTGTCTGTCTCATCATAAATCCACACGTTGTTCTCCCCGATGAGGTGACACTAGTGTTGCCATTTATGCGAGAGAGCAATAAGCAATCCGGTCTATGAATACTGTATGCGCAAATGCATCGCTTAACAAGCAGATTTTCCTTGTTAATCAAAAACCTGGCAACACCAGTGTCACACACTCTCTCACTCACACTCACACTCAGGGGCGTGCTGGGCCCCTAATTAAGCCTGGGAATCTCAGATAAAGAGTGTGGCGAGGTCCCAAATACTAACCGATGAGCGATATGTTTTTTTTTTATCTATAATAAGAATATACAATGACAAATATACAATAATGATAAAATACTGGAGGTGATGGAAAGAAGAGTTAGGTTTTGGGTACAATAGCTTATAATTAGTAGCAGCTTTAAAAATGTGCAGGTAATGTGCAGAATATACAATCACTAATCAACAGCAGCAGTGCTCAATCAAATGCGCAAGAGGAGTCAAGCATTATGCATAGAAGAGGAAATAGAATAGGACATAAAAAAGAAGCAGTTAGTAGAGGACTATTATGAATGGGTGAAGTATGATGAATACATTAAAACATTAGTCTGCATGCAATCAGAACTTTGGCTAGTTAGCTAAAGTAAAGAAAACAAGGGTTGGCTTTTAATGATCTGAGAATGTATCTTTTATAGGATAGATCGATAGGCTATATGAGGATGCATAACAGCAAAATTATTAACTTATATATATAGTGAAATCATTCAGTGTTTTTAATAACAGCTATGTATGACCCTGTGAACATTTTGAGAGTTCAGTAAACAATATATTTTTCATGACATAATCATATAACGTAAAAAAATAGGATAGGATAGTATTTGATTATTAGTATTGCCATACTTTAGCAGTGGTCTAAAGTAACTAAGTACATGTACTCAAGTGCTGTACTTAAGTACAGTTTTGAGGTATCTTATTGGAACATTTCCAATTTGCAGTACTTTTACTTCTACTCCACTACATCTCAGAAGCAAATATTGTACTTTTACTCCACTACAATTATTTGAAAAACTTGAGTTACTAGTTACTTGTAGATTGTGATTATTACAAAACATACACTAACCAGTACAGCCCTAAATATATTTTGGCCATTTGAAAATAGCCGATCTACAAGCTCACACTGCGTCGCAATGTGACGCATTGTGAGCTTGACCTTGTAGATCTGCTATTTTTAAACTTTTTAATAACGAGACTGTTAGTTGAAACACACTAACATGCAGTTTGCAGTGTAACATTCGTCAGATAGCGAAGCAACCATTCTGAACTCTTTTGTGATAGAAAGCTTTTTCTTTTAACTTTGATTGGCAGCCTACATTCACAACGTGATGCGATCATGCGTCGCTAGTTTGTGCTTAAAACGTTATCCATGCTTAATGATGTTGGGTAAGAAAGTCATACAGTCTTTCTGTTGTGCTTGCTTACCACATCACCATCACCTCCTTCCTCCACATGGTAAACTGTCCTCTCTACAAGTGTGCCGAACGCCGACGCTTTTTCTCCCCCTCTCTCTGCTCAAAGACTCATGTCGTGTCGTCAGTGGTGGAAAGTAACTAAGTACATTTTACTCCATTTTCTTATAGAAGTAAAATGTTTAGGTATTTGTACTTTACTTGAGTATTTCCAATTTCCAATACTTTTACTTCTACTCCACTACATCTCAGAGGCAAAATTTTACTTTTACTCCACTACAATTATTTGAAAACTTTAGTTACTAGTTACTTTTCAGATATTCATTATGATATTATGAAACATACACTAACCACTTTAAACCTATTTTATACATAGGCTATTTGAAAATAGCAGATCTACAAGCTCACAACGCGTCGCATCGCGACGCGTTGTGAGCTTGTAGATCGGCTATTTTCTAATATTTAGTAATTTTACTTTTGGTACTTTAAGTACATTTTGATGCCAATACTTTTTGTACTTTTTGAATTCTTTGAATTTTGTAAATTTGGAATTCTGGACTTTTACTTGTAACAGAGTATTTTTATATTGCAGTATTGGTACTTTTACTTAAGTAAAGAATTTGAGTACTTTTTCCACCACTGATGTCGTGTCGTGTGCTAAACATAGAAGATCTACAAACGCATAACACGTCGAGTCAGCGACGCGTTATGGGCTTGTAGATCAGCTGTAATATGATTAGGTGGAACTCCCGGGGGCCACGCCACTGTAGGCAGTGATTGGGGCCACTATAGGCCGGTATTCAGATGATAGACAAGCCAGTGGGGCCAATGTGACGTCTCTCTGCTCTGTCGGCCGGTGCTACTCAAGGATTGGCCATTTCAGATGAGAGACAAGCCAGTGGGCCAATGACGTGAGTTATATTTATTACGTGGGCCAGCAGCCACAAGAAGTGTAACCAAGCCGATTACCGTAATTACCAGCGGCCGGCGCGACCTAAAAACTACCCCCCTCTCTCTCTCTCTCTCTCTCTCTCTCTCTCTCCTCTCTCTCTCTCTCTCTCTCTCTCTCTCTCTCTCTCTCTCTCTCTCTCTCTCTCTCTCTCTCTCTCTCTCTCTCTCTCTCTCTCTCTCTCTCTCTCTCTCTCTCTCTCTCTCTCTCTCTCTCTCTCTCTCTCTATTGTAATGAAAGAAAGAAAGACAGACATTATGAAATGTATTCATGCCAGGGGTTTGTTCATGCTGGTTGTGCAACCAGTAGTAGGCGCCAGTGGACTAAATAACAAGTGACATAGTGATGACTATCACACTCATAAGTAGTCTACTGTTACTTACGATGGACACACAACTTTTTTGCCCTTCTTTCCCTTCCCTGCGCTGGCTTCCGTCGGATCCCACTGTGTCCAACAACACAGCAGCAACAACAGGAACAACGCTGGCTGCCTCATCGCCGCTTCCATGGTGCCTGAGAGAGAGAGAGAGAGAGAGAGAGAGAGAGAGAGAGAGAGAGAGAGAGAGAGAAATAAAGAGAGAAAGAGAGAGAGAGAGTTTTTGATTGATTGAATATTCATTAGGCAGAAATGTAAGAAAAAAACAGCACCATTACAGTTAAAACACTTTGTCTAAAAGGTCTGTCTAAAAAAGTCCTTGCGGTCTGGTTTCCATTGAGGTCCTTGGTATTCAATTCATAAACATATAAAGTAGCACCAAACAGTTCAATATCATCACAAAATACAGAAAGGGAGTCAAAGGAAGGGGGGGGGGGGAGTCTTTCTAAGGGAGAAGTGTCACTACCTCTCCCTTTTGGCCTCCTGAAAGGTGAATTTGCAGGGCTGTTTTAAAGGATCCCAAGGAACTGCATTTTTTTGAGGGATGGGGTCAGACTATTCCACACCTGGGTGGCAGTGCTGTAGAAGGAGAATAGAAGAAGGAGAGAGATAGAGACAGAGGCAGAGACGGAGACAGAGGACAAAAACAATGACAATGTCAATATACGAGCCGGAGCGGCGAGCCAAACGTTTTCCACGCGGTCCAAACTCAACCCTCCATTTCCACTGATCTGTAACCTTGTCAGGACGTCTCAACATTTACATTTGGGTTCTGGCCAACTGTGACTGTTGTCAACGACCTTCAGTCAGAGGTGGAAATAACTAAGTGCATTGACTCTAGTACTGTACTTACGTACAATCTTGAGTTACATTTGCTTTACTTGAGTATTTTGATTATAATTATTGTATTTGTATCATTTACTCCACTAAATCACAGAGGCAAATATTGTTTGTTTTACTCCACTACAATTAGTTGGCAGCTTTAGCTAGATACTTTGCATATTTAGATTATAAATACAAAACAGATATGAACCAAGTCCTATTTTATACTTTGGCAATTCAAAAAACCTAAAAGCGTGACAAATTCTGAAACGTTGACTACTTTTACTTTGATACTGTAAATATTGTGTGGCCAATGCATTTGTAATTACTCAAGTCAATTTTTAATAAAGGCCTTTTTACTTATATATTCTGGTATTGCTCCTCTTTCTTAAAGGTAGGGTAAGTGATTTTCTTTAGTTAAAATAATTGTTAAATAGCTCTATATTCTGATAGTACTCATTGCTATAGAGTGTTTGTTCAGTAAAAGGAGTCTCCTTGTCTCTCCAGCTCTTATAGAACAGAAAATGCATTTTCGTTTCAGTTTCAGTTTCATTTCCAATGTTATCCAATCAGGATAGAGAACTCAATCAGGATATAGATTAAACAAGTGAAATTGGAAGTGATGACACTAAGAAATGAGCAGGAAAAAATGGAACTGGAACACTATAAAAATGAAGCTTAAAAATGGGTACTTTCTCCTGATTGGCTGAGATTTTGACACTTACCGGAAAATGTATGTTCTGTTTATTAAAGAGCTGGAGAGACAGGGAGACTCCCGTTACTGAACAAAACACTCTATAGCAATGACTACTATCAGAATATAGTGCTTTAACCTTTTAACAAAATACTTTTTGTTTTATCCAAAAAATATCACTTACCCTACCTTTAAGTAAAACAAATTAAAGAAAAAACTGTGATTAGGCTACTTCTTCCACCACTGCTAGCCAATTCAACCCCAGCAGAGTTTTTGTATCGACTGAAAAAACGGTAGTAACTCAGGTCTATTTAACTAAGACACCCTTCAGACTCACCACAGCCCTTAGCACTTAAAGAGATGGTTCACCCCCCAAAAAATCTTTTTTTCCATCGATTAGTCACCCCATGGAGACTTGAATTCATGGATATTTTTTTTGTTTATGTCGCATTACTAAGCCAATAATTAGTTTTGACCGGGTAAAACCGCTGCTGGTCATCATTTAAAAGACATTTGTAGAATCCCCAGAAGCAAAGATTTGAGTTAAAAATGTTTGCTTTAAAAACATATAGATTTTGCACAAACGTTCAAGACCTTTCCAAAAAAATTGCCAAAGTATACAATAATGTTTAAAGTGGTTACACGGATGCGTTCCCGTCTTTAATGGGTCAATTGTGAATTGTAAGTTGTAGCTCAGGTCTGTTTCACTGAGATTATAAGGTTACAGTATATATACAAGTAAGACCGCGCGAACGCGGGAAGCGAACGCAAAAAAAAAAAAATAATAATGAAAAGAAATCTAAAAAAAAATAACCAATGAAAAAATATATAAAAAATAGAAAAAAATTCTGCGTTAAAAGGAGCATCTTAGAAAAATAGAAATTCCCCCAAAAAAAACTTTGAATGTTTTTGAACAATTCAACAAAGTGTTTGAAGTGCCTGTTTCACCCACTTCCGGGGGGCGGAGCCAAAATCCGAGCCGAAGTATTTGTTCGTAGACCCCCACTTAGGGGGGGTAGAAAAAGTTTCGGAGCGAATCGGGCACTTTTCATTTAACATGGGGTTTTCAATGGGGAGTTTTTAGGAGCCTTCTCCGGGGCGTGGCTTCCGGGGGAAGGGGCGGGCTTAAACGCAACCTTGACAGGTGTGTTCAGTTTTCAAAGACCTTTCATTTGATGTATGGTACGTCTATATTGGACATTTACTTGGCTGCACACAGGGCTGAGGATTTGAGCCACACTGCACACAGAGACACAGACAGAGACATGCACACAGAGATACAGAGACACAACCCAGGCAGAGTTACATAGTAAGCTCCACTTGGTCGGAGGCGCGGCTTCGCCGCGCCTCCTTCCGCGTTCGCAACAAGTAAGACGCGCGAACGCTGGAAGCGAACGCAGCTCGAAAATATTGTGTATTTACGGACTTGTAATCCGTGTTATTTCACCGTGATGGGGAGAGAACATTGACATTGTGTGTGTGTGTGTGTGTGTGTGTGTGTGTGTGTGTGTGTGTGTGTGTGTGCATTGTAATCAGAGCATTGTCTAAATTCCTGCACTCTGGCGCACTCGGGTGGCTGCTTACAGGCAGTGCACGCATGTGAGTCACATGTGAGTCACATGGGGGCATGAGCCAATGAGAGCATGAACACAGACACACGGACAGAGTCACAAGCCGAGCACGGTTTCATAGTAAACTCCACTTGCGCGGAGGCGGCGCGCCTCCTTCCGCTGCGTTCGCAAACACACACAGAGAGAGAGACGAGCGGTGTACAGTATAAACACACAGAGAGAGAGAGACGAGCGGTGTACAGTATAAACACACAGAGAGAGAGAGAGAGACGAGCGGTGTACAGTATAAACACACAGAGAGAGAGAGAGAGACGAGCGGTGTACAGTATAAACACACAGAGAGAGAGAGACGAGCGGTGTACAGTATAAACACACAGAGAGAGAGAGACGAGCGGTGTACAGTATAAACACACAGAGAGAGAGAGACGAGCGGTGTACAGTATAAACACACAGAGAGAGAGAGACGAGCGGTGTACAGTATAAACACACAGAGAGAGAGAGACGAGCGGTGTACAGTATAAACACACAGAGAGAGAGAGAGAGAGAGAGACGAGCGGTGTACAGTATAACACACACAGAGAGAGAGAGCGAGCGGTGTACAGTATAAACACACAGAGAGAGAGAGACGAGCGGTGTACAGTATAAACACACAGAGAGAGAGAGACGAGCGGTGTACAGTATAAACACACAGAGAGAGAGAGAGAGAGAGAGACGAGCGGTGTACAGTATAAACACACAGAGAGAGAGAGACGAGCGGTGTACAGTATAAACACACAGAGAGAGAGAGACGAGCGGTGTACAGTATAAACACACAGAGAGAGAGAGACGAGCGGTGTACAGTATAAACACACAGAGAGAGAGAGAGAGAGAGAGACGAGCGGTGTACAGTATAAACACAGAGAGAAAGAGAGAGAGAGACGAGCGGTGTACAGTATAAACACAGAGAGAGAGAGAGAGAGAGAGACGAGCGGTGTTACAGTATAAACACAGAGAGAGAGAGAGAGAGAGAGAGAGAGAGAGCGGTGTAAAGTAGCACCTATAGAAACATAGAGGTCATTGTTTATTAGCACAGCACCATTCCTCCAGGCCCTACAGTACAACACATGTTCATGAGTGAACAGACTGGCCATCGCGCTGCAGGGACTCCTGACATTACTTCTACTCTATAGGAAGTAATGACAATACTTCTACTCTGTAGGAAGTAATGACAATACTTCTACTCTGTAGGAAGTAATGATGTTACTTCTACTCTATAGGAAGTAATGACATTACTTTTACTCTACAGGAAGTAATGACAATACTTCTACTCTGTAGGAAGTAATGATGTTACTTCTACTCTACAGGAAGTAATCACATTACTTCTACTCCTCCTCCATGCCGCAGGGCAGTGGTGGAAAAAGTACTCACATTTTTAAGTAAACCTATCAATACTGCAATTTAGAAATACTCTGTTACAATACAAGTATTGGTATCAACATATACTTAAAGTACAAAAGTAAAAGTACTCATTATGAAGAATGTCCCATTTCATAAGTTTTCAAACGTATATCTTTTTGGGGAAAATAGCGGATCTACAAGCTCACAATGCATGGCATCGTGACACATAGTGAGCTTGTAGATCTACTATTTTCAAACGTATATACTGTAGGGCTGAAGTGGGTAGTGTATGTTTTGTAATAATAATCTAAATCTACAAAGTAACTAGTAAAATAATTGTATTGGAGTAAAAGCACAATATTTGCCTCTAAGATGTTGTGGAGTAGAAGTAAAAGCATGACAATTGGAAGTACTCCAGTAAAGTAAAACATTGTAAAAATGTTTACTTAAATACAGTTATTGAGTAAATGTACTTAGTTACTTTACACCACTGCCACAGGGCCATCCTGACATTACTTCTACTCCATAGGAAGTAATGACGTTACTTCTACTCCTCCATGCCACAGGGCCTCCTGGACATTACTTCTACTCTAGGTGACACAACACACACACACACACACACACACACACACACACACACACACACACACACACACACACACACACACACACACACACACACACACACACACACACACACACACACACACACACACACACACACACACACACACACACACACAAGACAGAGTACAGAACCAATCCATCTGATGTGGTGGACATATATATATATACAGTGTCAGTGGTGGAAAAAGTACTCAGATATTTTACTTAAGTAAAAGTATCGATACTGCGATATAGAAATACTCTGTTACAAGTAAAAGTCCGGAATTAGAAATGTACTTGAGTAAAAGTAGAAAAGTATTGGTATCAAAATGTACTTAAAGTACCAAAAGTAAAAGTACTAAAATGTTTGAAAATAGCAGATCTACAAGCTCACAATGCGGCACGATGCGACGCTTTGTGAGCTTGTAGATCGTCTATTTTCAAATAGCCTAGGTATAAAATAGGGCTAAAGTGGTCAATGGTGATTTGTCATGATTTGTGTGCATGGGGTTCTCATCTTAAACAAGCTCAGTGCTTAATGAGTCTTCCAGTTTAGTAGACCTTGTATTGTGAATTTGTACTTCCATGTACTGATGTTCTCATGTCTTACTAGATAAAGTACATTAATCAATCAATGTCTGTTTTATAATATAATAATAATTGCGAAGTAACTAGCAACTAAAGTTTTCAAATAATTGTAGTGGAGTAAAAGTGCAATATCTGCTTCTGAGATGTAGTGGAGTAGAAGTAAAAGTACAGACAATTAGAAATACTCCAGTAAAGTAAAAAATACCTCAACATTTTACTTAAGTACAGTACTTGAGTAAATGTACTTAGTTACTTTACACCACTGTACAGTGTATACTAGGTTTGGCCTCTATACAGTATGTATGGTTATGTCTGAGCCATATAGGTTCGCCTGCCCGTCGGCAAAACACAATACAATTCAAGCATTTAGCAGATGCTCAACAAAGCAATGCAGAGGTGTGAAGAGTAGATACACATCTCAGTGCTCTCTCTCTGGTGGAGAGACTTGCAGACAGAGTGGCATAGTAGTAGGCAGCGGTGGAAAAAGTACTCAAATGTTATGTGAAATTATCAATACTGCAATGTAGAAGTCTCTGTTACAAGCCAAAAGCCTGGAATTATAAATTTACTTGAGTAAAAGTATAAAAGTATTGGCATCAAAATGTACTTAAAGAACCGAAATTAAAAAGTACTAACATGTTTGAAAATAGCAGATCTACATGCTCACAACGTGCTGTGAGCTTGGTGAAGATCGGCCATTTAAGATCAGCTACTGCTTGAAAAAGAGATTGGGTGAGTCGAGGGAAGCGGGACGAAGCACATGCATCCAAATTCAGGTCAGATTTATCATCAGTATACTGTAGCCTACAGAGGAGTTATATGGAGTCCCGTGCGTTGAGGCCATATATGAATGACATTGCGCGAGGCCAGCATTGATTGATGCTAATAAGAGCACGAGTACAGGGGTTATGTAAGTGTTTAACCCATTAAGACCGGGAACACATCTGTGGTGTCATTTTAAGATCGCTTTGTGCTATTCAAAAATAGCAGATCTACAAGCTCATAGCGCGGCACCGAGTGCCGCGCTATGAGCTTGTAGATCTGCTATTTTTGAAAAACCGTGAACATCTGTGCAAGTCTTTGAATATATATATTTTTTAAAAGCGAACTCAAAACAAATTTGCTTCTGGGGGGGGGGGGGGGGGTCCTTGGAACAACGTATTTTGTGATGAGGGTCCGCGGCCAAATACATGTCATTTTGGTTCGTCCTCGATATGAAAAATGTTTGAGGACCACTGATATTTTTCAAAAAAACGTTTTGATCGATTGATTTAGAAGACATTTGTAGAACCCCCAGAAGCAAAGATTTGAGTTAAAAATATATATTCAAAGATTTGCACGAATATTCAAAAAATTCAAACAAAATAGCAGATCTACAAGTTCATAGCGTGGCACTCGGTGCCGCGCTATGAGCTTGTAGATCTGCTATTTTTCAATAGCCCAAAGAAATCTAAAAAAATTACAGTCAGATGCGTTCTCGGTCTTAAAGGGTTAATTACATTTCATTCTCCCAGCCCCAACTGACATGCACAGTAATTACAGCCATTCAGACTGACACACCGCTAATCCCTCTATGGACAGTAGTCAAGGAAAAAGGCCCCGGGGAACGCACACGCACACACACACACACACACACACACACACACACACACACACACACACACACACACACACACACACACACACACACACACACACACAGAGGAATGAAACGTGTTCTAATTTACCCTTCATTTAACACAGCAGATCACATATAGGAGCAGATCACACAGCGCTTAGAGAGAGAGAGAGAAACTGGAGGTGTGTGTGTGTGTGTGTGTGTGTGTGTGTGTGTGTGTGTGTGTGTGTGTGTGTGTGTGTGTCTGATTCATAGGAGCAAATCATCTCATTGTAACCTCTTGAGATATCCTTTATAGGTGACAAATATGATTCTATCTGCGGATGAGTGGTTTTCAAAGTGGGGTCCGTAGACCCCCCAAGGGGGGTCCCCAGCTGAATAATATAGCATCCAAAGCAGTTTAACCACTTAAATACATTGGCTATTTGACAGAACAAAGTGTTGTGACCTTGTAGATTTGCTATTTCTTTTTAAAAGAAGAAAAAATAAAACCTTGAACATGTTTGGATAGTTTGGAATATTTTTGAAACGTTTCAACAACTCAAATCTTGTATGAGGGTCCCTGGCACAACATATCGTCAGATGGGGGTCAAATACATATTCATTTGGGGGTCCTTGATATGAAAATGTTTGAGAACCGCTGGTTTAGACTGGTAGGAAAAAATAAATATAATTTCGTAGCATATATACTTAACATGTACCTGTAAGGCACTTTTTTTACATTGAAAATTGCAGTCTGTTTTACCTAGATGGCACACACACACATTTGACAAATGTAACATATCAATGCTGTTAGGCAAGATTTAAAAAATAAATAAATATAATGTACTTTTCAGGAAATGGGAAAAACATGAACTTGTGCTACAATGGATCAATTATAATTCATATTTAGTCACAAGCTCTTGTTAATATGTTATATTGGTTCAATATTAATTAAAAAACAACACAAACTTGACCACTTTCAATCTGGCAAACCTATTTTGGGTGTGCGTGTGCGTGTGTGTGTGCGTGTGCACGCGCGCGCGTGTGTGTGTGTGCGCGCGTGAGAGAGAGAGAAAACACGTGTCATAGTCATGTTTTGGCCTTTCACAAAATGTCAATTTTAAAACAAAGTGTAATTTTGAAGCTCTTCAAAGTAGGCCAGCATAGTGTAAGAGTGTAGAATGATTTATGAGACAACAGGCTAATGGCTTTGAGAACAACAGCCGTGCATTTATTCACATAACAACACTGTTATTTGGACAACACAGCTCATTGGCCAGCAGCCTCTGACCAATCAAAATGGTACACAGTGAATCGTTGCTGTCGAGCATAAACCTAGTATCTCCATATTCCAACTTTCTATGGATTTGTGTAAATGTTCTGTATGCCCTACTTCATTATACAAGAGTGTCACACATAAGTCGTGAAAATAGCCGATGTATAAGTGCCTGTATCCAAAGAGCCAATATGCATCTCTCTCACACACACACACACACACACACACACACACACACACACACACACACACACGCTGTAAGTACAATTTTGAATTACATTTTATCAGTACTTAGTATTTCCAATTTGCAATACTTGTACTTGTACTCCGTGATCTTGTAGATCTGCTATTTTAAAACATTAGTACTTTTACTTTTGGTACTTTAAGTATATTTTGACGCCAATACTTTTGTACTTTTACTCGTAACATTTTGAACACAGGCCTTGTACTTGTAACAGAGTATGTTTTATATTGTGGTGTTGCTATTTTTACTTGAGTAAAATATATGAGTACTTCTTCGACACCACACACACACACGCACGGGCACACACACACACACACGCACGGGCACACACACACAGGCACACGCACGGGCACACACACACACACACACACACACACACACACACACACACACACACACACAGTACTTAAGTACAATTTTGAATTACATTTTATCAGTACTTAGTATTTCCAATTTACAATACTTTTACTCCATGATCTTGTAGATCTGCTATTTTAAAACATTAGTACTTTTACTTTAGGTACTTTAAGTATATTTTGACGCCAATACTTTTGTACTTTTACTCAAGTAACATTTTGAACACAGGCCTTGTACTTGTAACAGAGCATGTTTTATATTGTGGTATTGCTATTTTTACTTGAGTAAGATATCTGAGTACTTCTTCGACCACACACACACACACACACACACACACACACACACACACACACACACACACACACACACACACACACACACACACACACACACACACACACACACACACACAGTACTTAAGTACAATTTTGAATTACATTTTATCAGTACTTAGTATTTCCAATTTACAATACTTTTACTCCATGATCTTGTAGATCTGCTATTTTAAAACATTAGTACTTTAAGTATATTTTGACGCCAATACTTTTGTAATTTTACTCAAGTAACATTTTGAACACAGGCCTTGTACTTGTAACAGAGTATGTTTTATATTGTGGTATTGCTATTTTTACTTGAGTAAAATATCTGAGTACTTCTTCGACCACAGACACGTGCGCGCGCACACACACACACACACACACACACACACACACACACACACACACACACACACACACACACACACACACACACACACACACACACACACACACACACACACACACACACACACACACACACACACACAGTACTTAAGTACAATTTTGAATTACATTTTATCAGTACTTAGTATTTCCAATTTACAATACTTTTACTCAAGTAACATTTTGAACACAGGCCTTGTACTTGTAACAGAGCATGTTTTATATTGTGGTATTGCTATTTTTACTTGAGTAAAATATCTGAGTACTTCTTCGACCACACACACACGCATGCACGCACCCACGCGCGCGCACACACACACACACACACACACACACACACACACACACACACACACACACACACACACACACACACACACACACACACACACACACACACACACACACACACACACACACACACACACACACACACACACACACACACACACACACACTGCAAGGCACCAATCTGCTGGTGGGGAGCAGACAGTCGGGGGTTGAAGGGTCTTTGCTCAAGGACACTCTGACACTAACTCATGGGGGGAGGGGGGCTGCATGGGGAGCAGCAGTACAGGGGACCTTCAGATTCCCCTGGGGACGCTCTCTATAGCTCCTGATGGGCCCCAGTCAGCTGTGCTACTGAGGCTATATACCATTAGTCGAAACGGCTTCAATTAACTCTTTAAGACCTGAGAACGCATCTGTGTGTCATTTTTAGATTTCGTTGGGCTATTCAAAAATAGCAGATCTACAAGCTCATAGCGCGGCACCGATTTTTGAAAAATCGTGAAAAATGTTGAGCAAATCTTTGAATATATATATATATTTAAAGCGAGCATTTCTAGCTAAAATGTTATTGCTTCTGGGGATTCTACAAATGTCTTCTAAATCAGTTTAAAACAGTTTTCTGAAACACTTATGTTGCTATAATATTAATGTCAGTGTCAAGGAGCCCCACAACGATATGTATTTGGCTGCGGACCCCCATCTAAAAAAAAAGGGACCCCCAGAAGCAAAGATTTGAGTAAAAAACAATTGCTTTATAGATATATATTCAAAGATTTGCACCAAAAAAAACACGATTAAAAAAAAAAAAGCAGATATACAAGCTCATAGCGCGGCACTCGGTGCCGCGCTATGAGCTTGTATATCTGCTATTTTTGAATAGCCAAAGTATAAAATATGGATAAAGTGGTTACACAGATGCGTCCCCCGGTCTTAAAGGGTTAAATGAAGGATGAGCTTGCAATGGGTTGACGGTCACTCAGTCACGTTCAATTCGTTCAATTTCAAGCACCAACGTGGTGACTCTGCCAGGGAGGGCGGCCAATCGGAACAGAGAGGGAGGGGGGAGGTATACATAAATCATGGATAAATGTAATAAATGTAATACATCCATCCATCCATCCAGGGAGATATGGGTTGGGAACCGATGGAGATTAGGCAAAAGCTAGCATGGTGTGCTCAGATGAGAGCTGGTATCCTGCCTCTTGCTATTGAGGTAGGTCTCGGTTCTCAGCTGTGCCAGAAGAGAATAGGATATGCAATGTGTGTGACCTGAAAGGTGTCGAAAATGAATTCCATTTTATGTTTTATTGTACTCTGTATGACGATTTGAGGGTTCCTTTATTTGATGTAATGCAAAAACAAAAATCTGATCTATTCTGGCAAGATGATGGTCAGAAGTGGTTGTTTAATTATGAGATATTTAAGTTGTTTCTAGTGCCTGGAGTAGAAGACAATCTCATCTCTTCAAATAGGTTCTTTTCCGGTCCTCTGTTAAGATGTGAGGTAACAGGCCCAATGTTGTATTTTAGGTTGTATTTATGTAATCTGCCATGTGCATGAAGCTTGAGTGTTTTAGTTTGTTATTTGTTTGTTTATTGTTCTTGAATGATGTCGGTTCATTGTTTATGTCAAATTAAATGCAAGTGTCCTGTAAGTCCATATGGGCTGGGCTTCCAAGGAAGCATGACACTTTAATAAAGAAAAAAATCTAATCAAATCATCACATACATACATGCATGTAATAAATAAATAAATAAGCATGTTCAAGCATTTTCACATTTTCAAACATAACTTACTATGTTTGATATTCAATTATTTACCTCCCAATTATTTATTATTATTATTATTATTATTATTGTTATTATTATTATTATTATTATTATTATTATTATTATTATTATTATTATTATTATTATTATTATTATTATTACCCTTATTATTATTATTATTATTATTAGTCTCTGGCTGCAGCCAGAGACTAGCCTTCCTTATAGGTAGGGTAAGTGATTTTCTTTAACTAAAATAAGTGTTAAATATAGCTCTACATTCTGATAGTAATCATTGCTATAGAGTGTTTGTTCAGTAACAGGAGTCTCCATGTCTCTCCAGCTCTTTATTAAACAGAAAATGCCTTTTCAGGTCAGGATACCAATTTTATCCAATCAGGATAGAGAACTCAGTCAGCATACAGACAGATTAAACAAGTGAAATCGGAAGTGATGACATAAAGACATGAGCAGACACCATTGGAACTGGATCACAATCAAAATGAAGCGGATAAACGGGTACTCTCTCCTGATTGGCTGAAATGTTGTCACAAATGTTGTTTAACCTTTTAACATAAAGCTTTTTTTGTTTTAACCTAAAAATATCACTTACCCTACCTTTAAAATGTACAGTTGAGACACTCTTCTCCTGAGCGATATCGGAATATGCAGAGTATTTACAGAGCAGCATAATATGAACTCTAGTCAATGAAGAACAAGTTAACAAAGTGACATAAGTAAAGTGTGCAGAGAGAACACATGTTGCGTCTTGGGCCTTGGACGAATTCAAACATGAGTCTAGTCTACCTCATCATGAATGTTGACTTATCGAGCGGCATCGTGATTGATTGTGAGCAGTTGACAACTGAATGGACGACTGGACCTGAGCCAACACCCACGCGGCACAGAGCACATGTACAACGCTGTTGCTGGGCAGAAGCCTCATATCAAACAAACAAATAGAAGATATACAAGCTCAGAGTGGATCTGCTATTTCAGAAAAATCTTGAAAATGTGCGCAAATCTTTGAATCCTCCAATAATTCTACAAAGCTCTGTCTCTCTGTCTGTCCCCAAATCTCTTCGCCGGTTCTCCTCAGTGCCTGGAGCAATTGATCTGCATTTGCACACGGCCATTGACCATCAGCATGTGCACGTTTTTCACTCTACCCAAATGTGAGCCGTTTAATAGCCTTCTTCCGCACCTCTGTTTAACTATACGGACACATTGTTCGGCGTTACTGCGCATGCGTGGCCACGTGCGCATGCATGCGCGCACAGCCACGTACGTGTGCATGCATGGCCATGTGCGGTCCCGAGAGTATATGCGTTAGCCTGTTGTTTACTCACTGTCTGATACGTGCATGCGCGGCGGCTCCGCGGACCCCCAAGTGGTCTGCAGCTCCGGAAGGGGGTGTGTGTGTGTGTGTGTGTGTGTGTGTGTGGGGGGGGGGGGTTGGTCGCTAGTTCCCGGGTTGCCAAATCATGTGCGTGAAACAAGCACCGGTGTTGCCACGTTCGTGAAACAAGCGGACCATGACACGTGCGTGTGCGTGCGTGTGCGTGTGTGTTGAGAAGTGTTGCAGGTACCAAGTTACTTTCCATCCCTGATGTACTGTACTGTCTGTGCACAGCGTATAACCCACACTGCATATTTTGGGTGCTCATATCCCCCGACGGGTATGGAACAACATCATTTGAGATGGGGGTCCGTGGCCAAATACATATCATTTTGGGGGTCATTGACATGAAAAAGTTTGAGAACCACTGAATACAGCAACATTTTTTTTTTTTCAAAAAACTGTTAGGATTCTAGATCTCTAGATCTGCTATTTTTGAATAGCCAAAGTATAAAATAATGGTTAAAGTGGTTAAAATGTAAAATGACAGATGCTTTCCCGGTTGTTTTTTTGTGAGTGTCACACAAAAGTAGTGAACATAGCAGATCTACAAGCTCACGGCTCGCATTGGCTATGTTCACTATTTTAAAATGTAAAAAAAAAAAATATTACAAACTGTTTTGGACATTAAATGTTTCCACCAACACCAACGATCACAGATTACTCATTCTCGACACATTCATCATGCATGTGTGCGGTTCTTGAAGTAAAGGGGTGAGCTGTTTACAGACAATAATTATTATGTTACTGATTATCACATCATATCAATAAGTAAGCATGTAGCTACTAATGACTCCATGTTGGTTGGTTTTTGTATAATTAATCAATAACTCACTAGATTGGTCTGATAATTGGGTCTTATTTGCAGTGCTCCTCATTGCTTTAATGAGAAACACACTAGTTGATGCTCAACCTGTGGGCGGGGGACGATTGGCGGGATGTGAGGATATTGCAAGTGAGCCCCCAAATAATTGCCAAAATACTAAGATGTTAGTGATAATATAACATTAATATTTAAAAACAATAAGTCATGGTATATTTTTCTTTAAAAGCGGCACTATGCAATTTTGATGTAAGGAATACAATGTAATTGTGTCCAATCTGCATGGTGGAGTATGTTAATACAATATAACTTATACAATCTGTATGGTATAGCATGTTAATACAATTTATTAGACGGCTTGGTTGAATGCTTGATTCTGATTGGTCAATCGCTGAATCCAGCTGTGTATTATTTCTGGATGATGACATATGAGCTCAATAACAGTCCGCTGTCTAATCAGAGATTCAGAGCACCTGAGCAACCTGTCTAATCAAAGACTCAGAGCACCTGCTCATATCAACCTGCGCTGCTTGATTTCATGCTGTATCCAACATGTAAACACATGCACCATGTCATTTACAACTAAACATTGCTCTCAAGAATGTTTTTGAAAACATTTGAAGCGAGAAACAGACAATACAGTAACCAAACATGTATTCTATTTTATCAACACTTCCTTGTTTTCCGAGGTGACCGTGTGTAATAAACAGGATAATTGACGGGTAGATGGTCATTATTGATAAATAAATCCCTTCAGGGTGTTTATGGACCTCCGTTGCGTGTCGGTGCCTAATCACCCTGTCGGGATTCTTTTTTTTTATCAAAAATGACCGTCTTCCCATCAATTATCCCTTGCATAATGACCGATGAGCTCAATAACACAGCTGTCTAATCAAGAACTCATGCACCTGCTGCCAGCTTGAATTTAATGCTCTATCCAACATGACAGCCAGGTAAACAAACACACCATGACATTTACAACTAACAAACATTTATTCTATTTTATCAACACTTCCTTGTTTTCCGAAGCGACCATATCCGCCGAGCACAACACTTATGGAATACTCTCATTGCCGTAAGCAAGAAATACTTTGTTTTGATGTTACTTTTGGGTCAATTTATGAATTAATTTATTAAGTAGCCATGTAATAATAGGGGATAATTGACGGGTAGACGGTCATTATTGATAAATAAATCCCTTCAGGGTGATTATGGACCTCCGCTACGCGTCTGTGCCTAATCACCCTGGCGGGATATATTCATCAATAAAGACCGGCTACCCGTCAATTATCCCTTGCATAATGACCGATGAGCTCAACAACAGACCGCTGTCTAATCAAAAACTCAGAGCACCTGCTGCCTGCTTCAATGTAATGCTCTATCCAACATGACAGCCATGTAAACAAACACACCATGACATTTACAACTAAACATTGCTCTCAAGAATGTTTTTGAAAACATTTGAAGCAAGAAATAGAAAATGCAGTATCAAACATGTATTCTATTTTATCAACACTTCCTTGTTTTCCGATTTTTTTTTTTCTCAGATTCTCCGATCAGCCAAAAATATGATGTGATACACGACGGCGATGACTGTTCGTCACCCAGACCATAGATTATAGAAGTGGACCTCTCCGTTAGTTTTTTATACCGTGTGAAAAAACGTGTCTTTCCCTATTCTGGTCGAAAATGACTGGGGAAAAAAAAAAAAGAAAACCGGAAACGGAACCCGAGTCATGAAACCGGATCCTAGTGTGGGTGAAGTAAGTGGAAATCGAAACCTAGAATGAAAAATAAGCAGAATAGCGCGATCAGAGATATAAACCCCAATTAATCACTAGATCGCATTAATGCGATCTTGGCGGACAAGCGCGCTATTTATTAGATCGCATTAATGCGCGATTGGCGGTATGAGTTAAGTAGCCGTGTAATAAGGGGGATAATTGACGGGTAGCCGGTCATTATTGATAAATAAATCCCTTCAGGGTGATCATGGACCTCCGCTACGCGTCTGTGCCTAATCACCATGTCGGGATATATTCATCAATAAAGACCGGCTACCCGTCAATTATCCCTTGCATAATGACCGATGAGCTCAACAACAGACCGCTGTCTAATCAAAAACTCAGAGCACCTGCTGCCTGCTTGAATGTCATGCTCTATCCAACATGACAGCCATGTAAACAAACACACCATGACATTTACAACTAAACATTGCTCTCAAGAATGTTTTTGAAAACATTTCAAGCAAGAAATAGAAAATGCAGTATCAAACATGTATTCTATTTTATCAGCACTTCCTTGCTTTCCGAGGTGACCGTGTCCGCCGAGCGCAACACTTATGGAATACTTTGTTTTGTTGTTACTTTTGGGTCAATTAATGTATTAAGTAGCCGTGTAATAAACGGGATAATTGACGGGTAGCCGGTTATTATTGATAAATAAATCCCTTCAGGGTGATCATGGACCTCCGCTACGCGTCTGTGCCTAATCACCCTGTCGGGATATATTCATCAATAAAGACCGGCTACCCGTCAATTATCCCTTGCATAATGACCGATGAGCTCAACAACAGACAGCTGTCTAATCAAAAACTCAGAGCACCTGCTGCCTGCTTGAATGTCATGCTCTATCCAACATGACAGCCATGTAAACAAACACACCATGTCATTTTCAACTAAACATTGCTCTCAAGAATGTTTTTGAAAACATTTCAAGCAAGAAATAGAAAATGTATTCCATTTGATCAGCACCGAGGCGACCGCGTTGTGCTGGACGGACGGCCAGCGCAACACTTATGGAATACTTTCATTACTGTAAGCAAGGAAATACTTAGTTTTGTTGTTACTTTTGGGTCAATTTAATAATGTATTTATTAAGTGGCCGTGTAATAAAGCGACAAAAGAAATAAAATCTACTTTATGAGGAAAAACACGAAGGAAGGGCTAAGAATAAGGTCATTTTAAATGAAGGCCGATGCGCACCTCAAAAGTTAGTGACACCGGATGGGACATGGGACAACCAGGAAGGTCCAAATGTTCAGAAAGGGGTCTATGGTATCAAATGAAATGAAAACAAAAAGGCTGCTAAATTGATGTTTCACCTCTATCAGGACAAACATGTGTTTTGATGTTTGTCCTGATGAAGAATCAATAAAAATACAGTGGAATGGTGACCCAGTTTTGATGGTGTGGAGGGTGGGGACTTCTTTGAGATTATTGGGGAGTACATTCCACATGGGGTTGGGGCAGCAAAAGCAAAAGCTTGGTCCTGGTGACCTCAAGGAGGTTGGCGCCACCAAAAACTGAGGAAGCGGGAGGGGACATGTGACATTTGAGGAGGTCGAAAGAGGTTGAGGAGACAGATTGTTCAGTGCCTGACACGTATTACTGCACAGTGGTGTAAAGTAACATTTAAGTACATTTACTCAGGTACTGTACTTTTAAGTACAATTTTGAGGTATTTTTACTTTACTGGAGTATTTCCAGTGTTCAGTACTTTTACTTCTACTCCACTAGATCTCTGAGGGAAATATTGTACTTTTACTCCACTACAATTATTTGAAAACTTAAGTTACTAGTTACTTTGTAGATTTTGATATTTTTTTACAAAACATACATAAATCACTTCAGTCCTATATACATTTCGGCTATTTGAAAATAGCCAATCTAAAAGCTCACAATGCGTTGCGATGCGACACATTGTGAGCTTGTATATCAGCTATTTTCTAAAGATTTGTATACATTTTGTATTTGAAACAATCTGCATGATAGGCTACTTTAAACTTTTGGTACTTTAAGTACATTTTGATACCAATACGTTTGTATTTTTACTCAAGTGAATTTTGAATTCCAGACTTTTATTGTAACAGAGTATTTCTACATTGCAGTATTGATACTTTTACCTAAGTAAAAAAATATAGTAATTTTTCCACCACTGATTATTGTGTGCCAGCGTGGACAGCTATGGAAGGGTTAATGAAAGGTGAGTCGCTCATTATTGATAAATAACCTCAGACGGGGTGATTAATCACTTCAAAGGGGCTTATTTCTCACCACTGACTGGCTCCCACGGTTCATTAACCCCTTTATGGCGCGGCTGCTTAAGACAGAAATCAATGCGTTGACACAAAAACAAAACAACACAACGATTGTAGGGATTTAGAACGGATTCCATTGCTTAACCACTTCTAGGCTTGTTAAGCTGGGCCGGAGTTGCATGGCTCTAGGGCTGTCACGATTATGACATTTCGCTTGACGATTAATTGTCGCTAAAATAATTGCAATTAACGATCCAATTGTTGCGTTTCTGTCGTTGAACGTTGGAACAATATGAATAAAACATTACATTTCTGTTTGTCTTCAGTGGAGTGTCCAAACCAGCTTATATTTGAGCCCAGGAATTAGCTTACGCCCACATCCACGTGACATTTATCAAGCAGGTGTACCCTGTTAATTCTAGCGTGAGATTTGTCTGCTGTTGATAAATGTGAAATAAAGCAGCCCTGGGTCTCCTCCCGTGGTCCGGTGCAGAGAGCCGCGACACACCATTTATGAGAGATAGATAACCTTGGGCTGTCATCATAATTTTAATGTTTATGGAGTTTATGCATGCGTAAACATGGGGGGCTGGTTATCTCCCTTCTCCCTCTGCGGTCCCGTGGCTAAAATATCACTTGCGCTGGGCAGTGGGCAGACTTCACTCTACATGAAAATAACAGCGGCGCTAAGTCCTCTCGCACATTATGTGTTCATATGTCTTAACGGAGCCAGTAAAGCACTGTTTAAATGGCTGCATGATTAAGAATCTAACTTGTAACATTGTAAACATGTTACATTGTTTTTAATTGCGTGATTTTAATTGCTTCAGTTGCACACTTGGAAATATCCTACCAAATTCATATGACACATCGTCGATGCATGCCTTAACAGAATATATGTTCCCTTTGTCAAGCACCTGCAACCCTAAGGCACATTCTATCAGGGTGTATAGTGTATACCGAAGGCCAAGTGGCCAAGATCCTAACATGACACAATTCCAGGCCTGGTTATAGGTTGTATCCAAAGTTGTTATTGTATGTCAAACATGCAATCATAGTGCACCATCATAGATTATTCACAGCTTTACTGTAGAAATGGCATTCTAACCACCAAGCCCCTTTACTCTGTGTATTTCCAATCAGACCTACTTTGACGAGACTTGAAGTGAACCGCGATTCGGGAAGACAAAACCGCTATTCGGAACCAATGACGTCATGGACCGAGGTTTCCCGGTTAGGTCCAAAACCTTTACACCCTTACTATTTAGCTATACGATTACACTATATGCGTTTGTTTACATGGCTGACATAGCCTATTGACAATATTACAAATCCCAAGTCTGCATTGATTTTATTTTTATTGTATTTATTTTATTTTAGACCCGACTGGTTCTGGATCTTCAAATAGTAAACTCAACAGGAAGTTGACATTTTATTTATGAATGAATTAATGAATACATGAATGCATAAATACATAAATAGATGAATAAATAAATAAATAATAGATAAACAATTCTGTGTTGGGTTTTACATTGTTACAAATTGGTGAAATCTGCTTTGTTTGCGTGAGACTTTCAGTGTCCCCTGTCAAGTCAATTAGGAGACTATTTTGGGATATCAATGTATCTTATCTCACGGATATATAATAAGGTAACGACACAACCCAATCCTCTACCAAAGTGTCAGTGAGCTTTAAGTGAAAAAATGAAATGAGGAATACACAGATGCGAGCAAACATTCGGACAGGAATGTAGAAAGATAACTGTGTTATCTCCCCTCAGCATGTCATGTCTCGTTCAATTGAGATCTCAGCCCCACATCTGTGTTATGACAAGGTTTTAGATTAGGTTAGATTGGAATGGATTGGATTGGCGCTGTTAGATTTGAAATTCACATCAGCTACAGTATTAGAAGCTGCATGTCTTCTGGCTGAAGGACACATGAGTAGAATGCATCTCCTAAAATGTAATCTGTCAGCGGCAAGCAGTGGTGGAAAAAGTACTATTTTTTTTTACTTAAGCAAAAATATCAATGCTGCTATGTAAACATACTCTGTTGCAAGTGAAAGTCAAGAATTCAAAATTTACTTAGTACAAAAGTACAAAAGTATTGGTATTAAAATGTAATTAAAGTACCAAAAGTAGAAAGTACTCAATGTGCAGAAAGTCCCATTTCACAAGTTTTCAAATGTATAAAATGTATAAAAAATCTTTTGAAAATAGCAGATCTACAAGCTCACGATGCGTCGCATCGCAAAGCATTGTGAGCTTGTAGATCGGCTATATTCAAATAGCCGAAATATAGCGAAGTGAGAGCTGAAGTGAGTAATTTATGTTTTGTAATAATAATCTAAATCTACAAAGTAACTAAAGTTTTCAAATAATTAATTAATTAGTAAAAGTACAATATTTGTCTCTGAGATGTAGAGGAGTAGAAAAAAAAAAATGTAAATACTCCAGTAAAGTAAAATTACCTCAAAATTGTACTTAAGTACGGTACTTAAGTAAATGTACTTAGTTACTTTACACCACTGGTGGCAAGACACAAAACTACCCCATTGGCCAGTCAAAGCAGATTAAAAACATGGCAGGCTAGTCAGCAACACAGCTGCAGCTTAAAACATTAATAATGGGTGTATTTAGGTGTGCCCCGAGCCGTGGGTGTGCCAATGTGCAAGCATAACAAAAAATATCAAATCCAATTCCTACATCAAGGATTCACCATGCCACAAAACAGCCACAGCTGCTCCGATGTGCACCGTTGCAGGGCGGCTACTTGAGTCGACAGACATTCAATTGATAGCAGCATCAGAATCGGCTCTATCGTCAAATCAGTGGTTTACAACATTGGTTCTCAAAGTGGGGTTCCGGGGACCCCCAAGGGTCCTTGAGGGAGTTCCAGGGGGTCCCTGGCTAAATGATAGATAGTTAGGAACCAAATGGGTCTTATGGGTCTGTAACTCTGAGAGTGTACAAATGGAACCAAATTGACCCTAACGGGTCCATTTGGTTCCATTTGTACACTCTCAGACTTAAAGGAGAATTCCGGACATTTTAAGTGTTATCTTTGATGTGTCGTTACTCACCTACCGACGTGAAAAGTGGCGTTGTTTTTTGTGGGCTTGTTTCTTTCCAGAACCTGGCAACTTGGTGTTGCCAGGTAGAGAAACAAGCAACCAGTGTTAAATCGTTCGGCGTTAGCGGTAGCCTCTCAGGAACTTTCAGCGCATGTTTGACTATCATGAGACTCTACAATGAGTAGTAGTAGAGAAAAAAATAACTTTGCATCGGTTATAATAGACGAATTTCCCTAAGCCACGCGCTCCCATTATGACAACGGAGGGGGTTGAAACAATTACGACAGGGGAATCTCTGGAAAAAAACAACGCCACTTTTCACGTCGGTAGGTGAGTAACGACACATCAAAGATAACACTTAAAATGTCCGGAATTCTCCTTTAAATTAACATTGATCTTTACAATATAAATGGGGTCCCCGAGATAGAAATGCCATGAAATGGGGGTCCGTAGCCTAATGCATGCAAACTGGGCTCCTTGAAATTAAAATGGCTGAGAATCACTGCTAGAGCCGTAAAAATCTTCTCTCGGCATCGTCCTTGGCATATCTTTTCAAATGGGGGTCGGCGGGCTAATAATAAGTGTAAATTTTGGGGTCCTTGACATGAAAAAGTTTGAGAACCACTGGTTTACAAGATGCAAAGAAGTGTTTGAAACGTGCTTCGTCACGTTTCAGAAGGTATCAAACATTATAACCGAGCAGAGACAAGCGCGAGCGTGATCACTCACACACATGCTATAAACATACAGATAACAATTGACATGCTATAAACATACAGAAAGAAATGACACACTATAAAGATACAGTAAACAATGACATGCTATAAACATATAGCTTCACGTGGAGTGTGCACTGTCCGGTTTTATGGATGGCCTGTCTGTCTGCTGTTTATATCCCATACCCCGGAGGGACTGTGACTATACCGTTGCTATGGAAACGGCAGTCGGCGGCAAAGGTATTCTGTTGCAAGCGGCTGACAGTTGCAACTCCCAGCGTCGTGAATCACTGGTTGGCACTGGTTGCACTTGGCTTAACAACCCACATCATTAATGTGATTAGATGCAGCTGTGTTGCTTTCATCACTGTGTACTATAAGGTCAGCCTTATGCAGCTGTGTTGCCTACATCAGTGTATACTATAAGGTCAGCCTTATGCAGCTGTGTTGCTTTCATCACTGTGTTCTATAAGGTCAGCCTTATGCAGCTGTGTTGCCTACATCACTGTGTACTATAAGGTCAGCCTTATGCAGCTGTATTACCTACATCACTGTGTACTATAAGGTCAGCCTTATGCAGCTGTGCCACCTCCATCACTGTGTACTATAAGGTCAGCCTTATGCAGCTGTGCTACCTCCATCACTGTGTACTATAAGGTCAGCCTTATGCAGCTGTGTTGCCTACATCACTGTGTACTATAAGGTCAGCCTTATGCAGCGTTGTTGCCTACATCACTGTGTACTATAAGGTCAGCCTTATGCAGCTGTATTACCTACATCACTGTGTACTATAAGGTCAGCCTTATGCAGCTGTGTTGCCTACATCACTGTGTACTATAAGGTCAGCCTTATGCAGCTGTATTACCTAAATCACTGTGTACTATAAGGTCAGACTTATGCAGCTGTATTACCTAAATCACTGTGTACTATAAGGTCAGCCTTATGCAGCTGTGTTGCCTACATCACTGTGTACTATAAGGTCAGCCTTATGCAGCTGTATTACCTAAATCACTGTGTACTATAAGGTCAGCCATATGCAGCTGTGTTGCCTACATCACTGTGTACTATAAGGTCAGCCTTATGCAGCTGTATTACCTAAATCACTGTGTACTATAAGGTCAGCCTTATGCAGCTGTGTTGCCTACATCACTGTGTACTATAAGGTCAGCCTTATGCAGCTGTGTTGCCTACATCACTGTGTACTATAAGGTCAGCCTTATGCAGCTGTGTTGCCTACATCACTGTGTACTATAAGGTCAGCCTTATGCAGCTGTATTACCTACATCACTGTGTACTATAAGGTCAGCCTTATGCAGCTGTGTTGCCTACATCACTGTGTACTATAAGGTCAGCCTTATGCAGCTGTGTTGCCTACATCACTGTGTACTATAAAGTTTGCCTTATGCAGCTGTGTTGCTTTCATCACTGTGTACTATAAGGTCAGCCTTATGCAGCTGTGTTGCTTACACCGCCTTATGCAGTCTGCCATGATTTTTACCCTGCTGTAGTTTTTAACCTGAACAGGAAAACAAACATCAGCCTAGGGTTTGATAAATGTTGACATTTTTGTTTTGATCTTGAAAACATTTAGAATGTTTTAACTATCAGGTGAAGTATTGTGGATATGAGGCTCTCACACATGTTCCAGAGGTGGAAAAAGTACTTGAATGTTTTACTTATGTAAAAGTATCAATACTGCAATGTAGAAGTACTCTGTTACAAGTAAAATTCAGGAATTCAAAATCTACTTGAGTAAAAGTACAAAAGTATTGGTATGAAAATGTACTTAATGTACCAAAAGTTAAAGTACTAAAATCTACAAACTCACAACGCGTCGCATCGCAACGCGTTGTGAGCTTGTAGATCGGCTATTTTCAAATGGCCTAGGTATAAAATATGACTAAAGTGGTTAATGTATGTTTTATAATGTAATAATTTATATCTGCAAAGTATAACTAGTAACTAAAGTTTTCAAATAATTGTAGTGGAGTAAAAGTACAATGTTTTCCTCTGAGATAGAGGAGTAGAAGTAAAAGTATAGACAATTGGAAATATTCCAGTAAAGTAAAACTACCTCAAAATTGAACTTAAGTACAGTACTTGAGTAAATGTACTTAGTTACTTTCCACCACTGCATGTTGCCCATATATTTGTTTTTGCGAGGGGCAATGGGGCTCAATGTGTTATTTAACCTTGGCAGATGATGACACATTCCCCTGAGAAACAAACCTCCTCTCTCTCTCTCTACGTCACGTAAGCGCTGGAAACCACCCAGCTATTATAACTGTCTCTGTCTGGTGGAGTTCAAAAATAGCAGATCTACAAGCTCATGGCGCGGCACTCGGTGCCGCCCCATGAGCTTGTAGATCTGCTATTTTTGAATAGCCGAATAAATCTAAAATGACACAGATGCGTTCCCGGATTAAATGGGTTAAAATGAACAAAACTGTTACTTTTCAGGATTTAAATTAAAAAACAAACAAAGTAGCAGATCCACACAGCTAGCTTGTGTTTTATCTCCATGATAAAATAATGGAGATAAGAGGTTTCTTTCCGACAGCAACGATCATCACATGCCCCAAACAGGGATAACAGATGTAATGTGGTTGATTTGAATCCAAAAAATGCACCTTCAACACGCGTAACGTGCTGTCCAGTTCATTTAATGTGATCAAAGAGATGACACCTGGCTATACATGTACCTACAATAATATATGTATGTATGTATGCCCCATTCATACACTGAATTACTACAGTGACTTAGCAGTTTGACTCACACGCACACACCCACCCACCCTCACACACTCGCTCTCAGTATTTCGTCTCTCTCTCTGTGTGTGTGTGTGTGTGTGTGTGTGTGTGTGTGTGTGTGTGTGTGTGTGTGTGTGTGTGTGTGTGTGTGTGTGTGTGTGTGTGTGTGTGTGTGTGTGTGTGTGTGTGTGTGTGTGTCTCTCTCTCTGTCTGTCTCCTTCTCTGTGCCTCCCATTTCTTTCTCTCTCTCTCTCTCTCTCTCTGCTCCCCCTCTCTCTGCTCTCTCTCTCTCTCTCTCCCTCTCTCTCTCTCTCTCCTCCCCCTCTCTGCTCCCCCCCTCTCTGCTCCCCCTCTCTCCCCCTCTCTCCCCCCCTCTCTCTCTCTGCTCCCCCTCTCTCTCTCTCTCTCTCTCTCTGTCAGACGAGGTGAATGATGATGAGTGAGTGTCTACCTCTCTGCAGACAGACAGTGCATCATCACCAGCATGTATTTACTCTCTTGGATGGAGCCCCTCATCTCATGCTGCTTATAGGATACTCTGCTATTTTTGGCAAACCGCTCCCCCAGAACACGGATGCTGCATGGGGTTCAAAGTGGTTAACCACTAACCAGCTATAAGAGGGTCTGTCTGTCTGTCTGTGTGTGTGTCGGGCTGGAGCTAATCCCGCAGACCGCTGAACCGATCAATGCTACCGTCAGTGGTGTAAAGTAACTAAGTAGGCTACATTTACTCGAGTACTGTACTTACGTACAATTATGAGGTATTTTTTACTTTACTGGAGTATTTACAAATGTCAGTACTTTTACTTCTACTCCACTACATCTCAGAGGAAAATATTATACTTTTACTCCACTACAATTATTTGGAAACTTTAGTTACTATGTGCGGGTATAAATTATCAGATCATAAAACATACATTAACCACTTCAGCCCTATTTTATACCTAGGGTATTTGAAAATAGCCGATCTACAAGCTTGCGACACATTGTGAGCTTGTAGATCTGCTATTTTCAAACATTTTAGTACTTTTACTTTTGGTACTTTAAGTATATTTTGATGCCAATACTTTTGTTCTTTTACTCAAGTACATTTTGAATTCCGGACTTTTATTGTAACGGAGTATTTCAAAATTGCAGTGTTGATACTTTTACTTAAGTAAAACATTTGAGTACTTTTTCCACCACTGGCTACTGTAGATTTATTGTGGACACTCTCATTAGTAGAATCCTACACATTTTTTGTATCACATACATTCTAAGCATGTTTAAATAATGTGTTTAACTTCTACCTTTGTGTTACAAACTGCAAGTCATTGGAGCTCGGATTGCCCAGATTTGGGCACGGATGGCGTCATCTGGCTAGACTCTGCCCGTCCATCAGTCAACTGTCAGCCACATAGGCGGCGGGTAATGAAGGCTAGGGTAGACTAAGCCTTCCCAAATGTTAACCCATTAAGACCTGGAATTGTGTAGATTTGAGCTAAAAAGCATTATTTTACACTTTGGCTATTCAAAAATAGCGAGTGCGAGCTTGTAGATCTGCTATTTTTGAAAAATCGTGAAAATGTGTGCAAATCTTTGAATATATATATTTTTAAAGCGAACATTTTTAACTCAAATCGTTACTTCTGGGGGGTCCCTGGAACAAAATATTTTGATGGGGTCCGCGGCCAAATACATATCATTTTGGGGGTCCTTGACATGAAAAAGATTGAGCACCACTGATATAGAAACATAGGTTTTTCAGAAAACTGTTGAGATTTAGGAGACACGTAGAATCGGCTTAAGCTGGGAAATTCTGGGAATTGTGCAAATTATATATAATATATGTGCGCCGCATTATTTAGTAATGTTTTCATAATAAATCAGTAAGATCAGGCAGAAATAACAATGAAATAACATAACCCTAACCCCGAAATAAAGTAACCAAAAAACAAACAAAAAAGCTAACGAAACCCGAAACCCAAAACCGCAATTTTCCGGCGCCTCAAGGCAGATCTCCTAGCCTGCAATTGTCAGGCTCACCCGCCGCCTATGGTCAGCCAGTCATCAAATCAATCAATCTTTCTTGCCACACCACTGTTACAAAGTCACAGTGAGTGAAATGCTTTGCTCTCAGCTCCCAATGTTGCAGCTAAAGGAGTAGTTCGTCCAAAAAAATGACTTATTTTCTATCAATTACTCACCCCATGAAGCAATTGAATTCATGGAGATTTTTTTGTTTGTTTTTGTCACATTCCTGAGCCAATCTGATGACCGGTGAAAAGATGCTAATGTATCCGGTAGGAGACTCAAAGGAGACGCTTTGAGTCTCCTACCAGAGAGACCGCCGGTCATAACATGTTTGGCTTATAATGCGACAAAAACTAAAGAATCTCCATGAATTCAATGCTTCATGAGGTGTGTAATTGATAGAAAATAAGTCATTTATTGGGAGAATTACTCCTTTAAACGAAGAGTAAAAAAGGGAAGAGCAAACAAAACTAAAATAAAAGAGCACATAATGTCTTTTATTTTATTTTTATAAAATCACAGTGCCATGTGCATGATTAAAACATATGGATTTTGGTTTATATATATATAAAAGAGCATGCAGTATAAATTCTCGGCCTGTATATGTACTGTATGGTTAAAAGGCAATAATAGAGTGGCAGGGCTTAGTTCTTATTCAGCGGTCTGATGGTTGCTAGGTAAAAAAAACCTGTTCTATAAGGCAGTGATTGGTGGATGAATCAGGCTGAAACCTTGGCCAAATAATGGAGTCATACATCATGTCTGACGGGCAGAAACCTCCCCCCGGCATCTCCATACTACTTTTTGTGTTTCTTCATAAATTATCTCCCTACCACTAGACTGTATAAAAGAGAGGGACAAAGTAATGCTCCCAGACTCTACAGACCTATATGAAGCCTATTTTTCAACGATTGAAATCCGCCATCTTTAAAGAGGTGGTGCCATGGTTTTGCACTTTTTCATGTGTCTATGAGGTTGATAGAACTTCATTAAGCCCCCTGGTGGTGTTTTTTATGGTGTTTTATGTCTTCTCTGACTATTTTGAGTTTCTTCCTGGAGGCTGAAACCTTGAGGGTCAAACGTGCCAATAGAAAAACCGCCCTTTAGTGACATAGTAAAAATTTACCCTCCCCCTCATTATCATAACACAACAGGTGTGGGCATGAGGAGGAGGAGGGACTAGGACAGGTGGGTGGTGCTAAGGTGGTGGAGGAGGTGCTAAGGTGAGAACCAGGTATACTTAATGAACTGGAGGCGTGTCCACATAAAAACATAATTTTAACACTTTCTGTACACTTTTTTGAAAAAAATCTTCCTCCTAGTATAACCATAATACCTGATGATTATGTTTTAGGGGCGGAAAAAATCACTGAAAATCACGGCACCCCGTCTTTAATATATACCAAAAAGCAACCGGAAATCAATCGCTAAATGAATGCTATTTGTTGGGTAGCTTGTCAATCAAGAACGGGGGCGGGGAACGAATGCTATTGGTTGTGTAGCTTGTCAATCAAATCATCCCACCCCTCCTAGAGCATATATACCCTGATTTATCGTCAATTCTAAAATAAATGGGACCATAGTTTACCAAAACGCATTTCATGATGATTGAAAGAAGACTTTAAACTAGCGACTGGAAGCATATAGTATTTATGAGGTAATAAGTGTTTATTAAGGTAATACAATCAAGCACTCACCGAGTGCCGTGTTATGAGCTTGTAGATCTGCTATTTTTGAAAAAACGTGAAAATGTTTGCATATTTTTGAATATATATATATTTTCTTTTAAAGCGAACATTTGTAACTCAAATCTTTGCTTCATGGGGGTCCCTGGAACAAAACATTTTGAGATGGGGGTCCGCAGCCAAATACATGTGTTAAATGTTTTCAAAATCCCAACATATATGTTGCTATATTTTGATAGATAAAGTGCTCCTTAGAACTTTTTCTATGTCAAGGACCCCCAAAATGATATGTATCCCCCCCATCTCAAAATATGTTGTTCCAGGGACCCCCCAAATCGGAGTAAAAAAAAGAAAAAAGATTGCAGATCTACAAGCTCATGTGATGCCCTATGAGCTTGTAGATCTGCTATTTTTTAATAGCCAAAGAAATCTAATATGACAGAGATGTGTTCCCATTCATTCACCTACAGTAGAAGCAACATTTTGTTCACACTTCAAAATGTTCATCTCCATCAGGAATAGCCAGGTCTTTTCTATATAAAAATCATGATAATAATAATAATAATAATAATAATAATAATAATAATCTTATACTTCTTGAAATTTAAACCTTTAACAACTTAAACCCCATACTTTGTTGACCCAATTACCACACATAGCCAATCAAGCATGGTTGCTTTGCCTAATGTTACTGTAGCCCCAACATAGTTTTAGTCAGAGACATGTATGATGCTTTATAATCTATCTATGACAGTGGTTCTCAAAATGTTCAGGCCGTGGCGCCCTAAAATAATATTTTTTTTAAAACTGGGAACCCCCTACAATAATCATATTTGAACTGGGAACCCACGGTTCCACAGATACATATTGTGATCTACGACCTATGCTCACAGCGCCTCTTTCTCAGGTAATATTTGACAATTTGGCCAATATGTCAAATTATAATTTAGATTGTTTGGACGCAATAAAAAAAATGTTTTAGAGGTCTTAAAAGTCCTCAAATTGTAACTTTAGAAATGTGCAGATACACTGTACACACTTATACTGTATGTAGGTTTGTTTACTGTTGAGTGAGAAAACAATGCTGCACTTCAAGCAAATGACCCACCCCCCCCAAAAATAATAATAATAATAATCATAATCATCATCATTTGGCGACCCAAATGATGATGATTATTTTTGTCCTGACCCACAGTTTGAGAACCACTGATCTATGACATATCTATGACGTGCGACTCCAAATCTTGGCAAGGTTTCAGCCCCATCCGAGCCCTTTTGACAATTAAAGTCAAATATTTAAAATAATATATAACATGTACTTCTGTGGCCTGTACTATACTGGCAGTATATGCACAAGAAATGAGGTTCTGATCGGTCCAGTGGTTTGTGACCTTAGCTCCGGAAGTCAGACTCAGAGACAGACAGACAGACAGACAGACAGACAGACAGACAGACAGACAGACAGACAGACAGACAGACAGACAGACAGACAGACAGACTCCAGTGGTGTAATAACTAAGTATTTACTCAAGTACTGGACTTAAGTACAATTTTGAAACATTGGACTTTTTACTCCACTACAAATATTTGAACACTTTAGTTACAGGTTACTTTGTAGTTTTGGATTATTATTACAAAACATACATTAACCACTGTCAGCCCTATTTAAACTTTGGCTATTTGAAAACAGCAGATCTACAAGCTCACAACACTCACAAGAACCATTTTCAAAAGATTTGTATAAATGGTATACATATGATAACTTGTGAAATTGGACATAATGAGTACTTTTACTTTTGTTAGGCTACCTTAAGTATGTTTTGATGCCAATACTTTTGCACTTTTACCCAAGTAAATGTTTATATTACCAGACTTTCACTTGTAACAGAGTGTTTCTACATTGCAGTATTGATACTTTTACTTAAAGAGGTGGTGCCATGGTTTTGCACTTTTTCTGTTTTTCATGTGTCTATGAGGTTGATAGAACTTCATTAAGACCCCTGGTGGTGTTTTTATGGTGTTTTATGTCTTCTCTGACTATTTTGAGTTTCTTCCTGGAGGCTGAAACCTTGAGGGTCAAACGTGCCAATAGAAAAACAGCGCTTTAGTGACATAGTAAAAACATACCCTCCCCCTCATTATCGTAACACAACAGGTGTGGGTATGAGGAGGAGGAGGGACTAGGACAGGAGGCGGAGGGACTGGTTCAGGTGGGAGGTGCTAAGGTGAGAACCAGGTATACTTAATGAACTGGAGGCGTGTCCGAATAAAAACATAATTTTAACACTTTCTGTACACTTTTTTGAAAAAAAACTTCCTCCTAGTATAACCATAATACCTGATGATTATGTTTTAGGGGGGGGGGGGGAATCACTGAAAATCACGGTACCCAGTCTTTAAGTAAAACAAATTGAGTACTTTTCCCATGTTTTACTTAAGTACAAGTATCAATACGGCTACTCTGTTAAAAGGAAAAGTCCAGCATTTAATATTTACTTGAGTAAAAGTACAAAAGTATTGGTATCAAAATGTAGTTAAAGTAACAAAGGCAAAAGTACTCAAATGTTTGAAAATATCAGATCTACAAGCTCACAACGCGTCGCATCACGACGCGTTGTGAGCTTGTAGATCATGATATTTTAAAATAGCCTAGGTATAAAATAGGGCTAAAGTGGTTAATGTAGGTTTTATGATACGATAATTTACTGCAAAGTAACTAGTAACTAAGTGTTCAGATACTTGTAGTGGAGTAAAAGTATAGTATTTGCGTCTGAAATGTAGTGGAATAGAAGTATAAGTGCTGTAAATCGGAAATACTCCACGGAAGTAAAAAATACCTCAAAATTGTACTCAAGTACAGTACTTGAGTAAATGTGCTTAGTTACTTTACACCACTGAATTTCAGCGCTGGCATTAGGGATGAAAGGTTTGTGTGTGTGTGTGTGTGTGTGTGTGTGTGTGGGGATGAGTAAACATGATCAAACACTTCATATAGTTCCCTGTCCCTGTGTGCCATAGTTTATGTCTGCACGCACCGGGCAGTGGTGTAAAGTAACTAAGTACATTTACTTAAGTACTGTACTTAAGTAAAATTTTGAGGTATTTCTACTTTACTTGAGTATTTCCAATTTCCAATACTTTTACTTCTACTCCACTACATCTCAGGCAAATGTTGTACTTTTACTCCACTACAATGATTTGAAAACTTTAGTTACTTGTTACTTTTCAGATATAAATTATTACATTATAAAACATACATTTAGCAATTTAGCCCTATTTTATACATAGGCTATTTGAAAATAGCAGATCTACAAGCTCACAACGCGTCGCGATGCGACGCGTTGTGAGCTTGTAGATCTGCTATTTTCAAATATTTAGTACTTTTACTTTTGATACTTTAAGTACATTTTGATGCCAATACTTTTGTACTTTTACTCAAGTGAAATTTTGAACACAGGCCTTTTTACTTGAATTCTGGACTTTTAATTGTAACAGAGTATTTTTATAGTGCAGTATTGGTACTTTTACTTAAGTAAAAGGGATGAAAGGTTTGTGTGTGTGTGTGTGTGGATGAGTAAACATGATCAAACACTTCATATAGTTCCCTGTCAGCGTGCCATAGTTTATGTCTGCACGCACCGGGGAGCTTGACCTGGAACAAACCTTATGAAAAGCACCGGCAAAAACGTGGCATCAAAGCTATTCATATTGGTGGACGTCTGACTCATATAAAGCTGTGTTCACGATAAAATATCTACTTAAAATAAAGAAAAGTGGTGGTGCACTCAGATATTTTACTTTGAGCAAAAGTATCAATACCTCAATGTAGAAATACTCTGTTACAAGTAAAAAGGCCTGTGTTCAAAATGTTACTTGAGTAAAAGTACGAAAGTGTTGGCTTCAAAATATACTTCAAGTACCAAAAGTAAAAGTGCTAAAATGTTTGAAAATAGCAGATCTACAAGCTCACAACGCGTCGCGATTAGATCGGCCATTTTCAAATATCCTAGGTATAAAATAGTGCTAAAGTGGTTACTGTATGTTTTATGATATAATCATTTATATCTGCAAAGTAACTAGTAACTGAGTAATGGAGTAAAAGTACAATATTTACCTCTGAGATGTAGTGGAGTAAATGTAAAACGTATTGGAAATTGGAAATACTCCAGTAAAGTAAAAAATACCTCAAAATTGTACTTAAGTTCAGTACTTGAGTAAATGTACTTAAGTTCAGTACTTGAGTAAATGTACTTAGTTACTTTACGCCACTGACGGTGTGTAACATTCTCATTCTGCGTGGATGCACTCAAGACACAAACAACCGTTTACAAAAATACATATTTTGGGGCAAACTAATAGCATGAACAAAACACACCCGTTGTGTAAGGACACATCACACATGTGCTTCATACTATAGAGTTATATCGTCGCTGTCAGGCAGAAGAAACCTCTTATCTCCATGTTCTACCTTTTTGTGTTTTTTTTTCGTAAACTAGACCATACCCGTCGTGGGATATGAGCACCCAAAGTGTGACAGTATGTCAGGGATGGAAAGTGACTTTGTACTGTGTACCACAACACACACGCACGCGCGCATCCCACACACAGTTTAACAATTTATTTATTTCCACACACAGGGAAAGCATACAGAAAATACACAAATAGTGTAGGTGCAGTAGAGGTTACATTCACAAACTCATGGATATATGTCCTCATGATACAACACGCATGTCACTTGTCATGGCACAAGTAGCGGCGGCGCTGCCATACATGGCAGCAGAGACAGCACAATTGTGCCAGCCTTTCTGCCTCGTCTTTGGGCATCCCAAGTCGTCGAAACCCTCCAACAACCAGTCTGTCGGTATAATGTCCTAGGCTGGATCACCAGGAGGAAACAAAGTTCTTAGTCTTGCACTGCTGCTGCTTGGTGTTAAATCGCTCTCTGTTATTGTTCTCATGGGCTTGGAAGTCCCACCTGGCCGTCAGGTATAGCTTTGGCTGTTGGTAGATTCCACCAGTGAGTAGCGCCTTCTTGTATGCAAGCTACATAGTCCACAGAAGTAAAACAAATGCATCCACTGCACCTACTACATTGACGATGGTAGTTGCAACGGGGCGGTTTAACGTCATGCCCATGGACTCATGCGGCCAGAGCCGTCCCCCATCGCGATCACAGTCAACACACACACACACACACACACACACAAGGCCGTCGCGCGAACACAGATAATGTACTTTCTGACACGCCACGTGCCTCCCCAACGCGCATGCGCACGTACGCGGCCGTGGACCCGAGCAAACAGACAGACACACGCGGTTGCAGATGATGTTGCCATGTTGTCCATCAGGCATGGGCGGTAACGGCGCAAACTGCTGTAGTAGAGTTAGACATGCAGTGTTTAAAATAAAGTCTAATAAACAGCTTGAATGTGGGTAAAGTGAAAAACAGCCTTCCTCACGGTGGGCATTTGCTAATGATGAATGGCCATGTGCAAGTGCAGAGCAATTGGAGGAGAACCAAGCACGTCAGACAGACTGACATTCCGTTATTTATATAGGACTAGTCCATACCCGGTCGACGCATCCGCGGGGGGATATGCGCACATGATCTGGCAACCCGGGAGGGCAGTTCGTCCATAGCTCGCGGGGCCATCCCACAGCTGGGCAGCAGCCGTAACCATGGCGACATTCTTGTACACAAAAGCGCGAATAAACAGCTGACAGTTGGGGAAATCGAAAAACGGGGCTTCGCTGTTCCGTGACACATGGTAATGGTCAATGGCTGGTATGCAATTTCAGATCAATAGACACTGAGGAGAACCGGGCAGAACAATTTTGGTCTCACCACATTTTGGTCTTTTGGTTTGTGGAATTATAGGAGGATGAACGCCCTATGTGATCACACTACAGCATCGCACAAAAGCATCAACAGTAGCAGATCTGCAAGCTCGAAACGCGGTGCGAAGCGACGCGTTTCGAGCTTGCAGATCTGCTACTGTTGATGCTTTTGCATTTGAATCCTGAAAAGTAACAGTTTTGGACATATGAGGTCTCCACCCGACAGAGACGATATATAAAAACCTATTCGTTTCAATGAAGTTATTGCTCAGCCAGCGCATGAAGCCACTCTTACTTCCTGAATTGACACCAACGTTGGAGCCAATAGAGAGCAGGCTCACTAGCGGTTCAGACGATAGAAGCGTGCGCAGTAGAGCATTTTAAATGCGGAGGTCTTGCAATACCAGATTCGACCACCAGGACAAGGGCGGCCTCAACAATCCTGGGGGCTTGGTTCATACTAGCCTGGTAAACCCTCCCTCCGGAAATCTCATTTCCATTTGATTTCAGGAGTGAGTCTGGCCTGATTGCCCATTGTGGGGGTTTCTAGTGGAATTACCAACTAACCGAGCCTATCAGCGTCGTCGCACATCGTTCTGTGATTGACAGCGACAGTTGGCCAATCAGGTGGCGAGTTCGAGTGAGCCCGAATGGCACCGAGTGCAGCCTGAATGCAGCCGACAAAACACGAACGGCAGCCATCTTTTCTGTCCGCTATTTTCTCCGCTATTTTTTTCAAAAAGCTCTCAAACTTCTATTTTGAGGCACGGAATTGTACTTATAAGATATCGTTTGGATAGAAGTTAGTTGTTTAACTTCATATATGTGGTCAATTAATCATGACAGAGCCTATTTAAAATAAAAATTTAGAGAACCGGTAGGGCGGGCATTTACACCCATGTATCCGAATAAGGCAACCCATTTTGGGCATGGCCGTCTCAAAAGTCCTGTTGCGTCACATTAGTCTGGTGAACTGCTGATTGGCTGAAGGGGAAAAACGATCATTGGCTGAAGGGGTTGTCAGTCAACGGTATTACTCCCGCCCAACTCCAGCCCACAGCCAATATTGCAGAATGGGCGATCAGGCCAGACTCACTCCTGGAATCAAATGGAAAATAGATTTCCGGAGGGAGGGTTTACCAGGCTAGGTTCATACCATAGACTGTAAAAAAAAATGGACAAAGCCACGCCAATGGTTTCTATAGACCGTAAATGAAGCCGATTGTTCAGGAATTTCAAATCCACCATCTTGTGGCGTCATATCGCGTCATATCCTGCGCAATGCAACCAGAGACCAGTATTGGTTGGGTAGCTTGTCAATCAAGAGCGGGGGGCGGGGAATGAATGCTATTGGTTGCGTAGCTTGTCAATCAAATCATCCCGCCCCTCCTAGAGCATACGCTACTTTACCAAAATGCATGTGTCGGGATGTGACGCGTTGTGAGCTTGTAGATCTGCTATTTCAAAAGCTTTTTTGTGAGCTCGTAGATCGGCTATTTTCGAAAGATTATTTGAAAACTACATTATCTACTTTTGGTACTTTGATACCAATACTTTTACTCAAGTCCATTTCAATTCCAGACGTTTACATGTAACAGAGTACTTCGACATTGCAGTATGGATACTTTTACTTAAGTAAAAAAATGTGAGTACTTTTTCCACCACTGGTTCCATGTTAACTCTGCGAGTGTACAAATGGAACCAAATATGGTTACGTTTGTACACTCTCAGAGTTAAATTCACACCAGGATTTTTTACTGTGTGTTCATAAGCCTGTGACAACATCGATCCAATCTCGGGTCATTAACAACTGAGAAGTGTCTGAGAAGCGTGTGGATTAAACCATTTATAACTGAAGCCCACTCCCAGACCCCCCTCTGGTTCATTTATATACCTACACTGCAAAATGCTCAGTGTGAGAACGGACCATATGGACTCCTGTCATGGTGTGTCTTATACGGCCGGTATTGCTAAGAGTTAAACGGCTGTCCTTGCTTTGAGTGTGTGTTTTGCTGCTCTCCTGGCAGGGCAGTGAATCAGGTGGCCAGGGCGTACACACATGCTTTATTACAGAGAGAGAGAGAGAGGGGGAGAGAGAGAGAGAGAGAGAGAGAGAGAGAGAGAGAGAGAGAGAGAGAGAGAGAGAGAGAGAGAGAGAGAGAGAGAGAGAGAGAGAGAGAGAGAGAGGGGAGAGAGGGGAGGGAGAGAGAGAGGGGGAGAGGTGAGAGGGAGACGAGAGAAACTGAGAGAGAGGAGAGAGTGAGACGAGAGAGGAGAGAGAGGGGGAGAGAGAGGAGCCGAGAGAGAGGAGAGAGAGAGGGGAGGGAGAGGAGGAGAGAGAGAGAGACACACAGAGATAATGAAATAGAGAGAGAGAGAGAGACAGGCAGAGAGCTGCGCGCTACAGAGAGACAAAGACATGACACACAGAGAGAGAAGAGAATGAGAGAGAGAGAGACACATAACTGACAGATAC